>NW_022060262.1:3572145-3824645 GCF_007364275.1 Archocentrus centrarchus | reverse complement strand
GAAACACAGACAGGTGAGTGTGTCACCTGTGACAGTGATCCAGCTGGATGGAGACTCTCCATGACCGCTGATGTCACACTTGTAGAGGCCTTCATCAGACCTGGAAACATGCTGGATGGTCATGTGACCTGTAGGCTGCTTCCTGATGAGGGAGCCATCTTTATAGAAAGCAGCTGGGAGGTTGGAGGGAGTGGTCTTTGTTTGACAGAGCAGAGTGACGTCATCTCCCTCCATCACAGGGAGGACAGGACTCTGCAGGATCACTGATCCACCTCAACACAGAGACAAACTACAGCATTTCATCCATTTACACACAGCTTCATCAACACTAACTCCACACACTCAGCTTACCAGAGACTGTGAGATTAACCATGTTACTGATGGCACCCTCTCTGGACTCACACCAGTAAACTCCACTGTCTGATCGGAGGATGTAGCTGATGTTACAGGAAGAATTAGCTGGTTTTCCCCACCCATCTCCACACTGAGTCCTCTGTAGGTTGGTTGTGTTTCTCCTCAGAGTCCATCCAGCAGAGCTGTCGTCCTCCTCACAGCTCAGAGACACAAAGTCTCCTTCAAAGAACTGAGAGCTGCTGGGACTCACAGTCAGACGAGCTGTGAGGGTTACAATGAAACATGAAGCCAAACAGGTCATATTAGTGAGCATTTATCAGGTTGAAGCTGTGACAGAAGAAGGTTACTGACCTTGGTTTGTTGTGCAGCTCAGCAGTGAGATCAGAACTAAAGAGAAATGACACTCAGGTTGGTTTGAGGTGAACACAAAGAACAACTCCACACAAACAGCTGACAGACCCACAAACTCGTCTCTCTCTGATAGATCTGCTCATTTTAGAGCTGATGCAGCAACAAGTTTCAATAAAGTTTGGAGAACACACAAAAAGTGTGTAATACTTAAAAATGTATTGGGCCTAATCAGAGCTGCTGTGTTTCCTGGACTCCTGAGCAAAGATAAAGAGTCAGTTCAGACCTGCAGTTGGTCCTCATGGTGTTTGAACTTGAATTCAGCCTGATTAGTTTTTCATGTCTTCTCCTCCATCATCAGTTATCAGGAGAGCAGACAGTCAAAGGTCAATAATTCAAACAAACACAGAGATTCTACTTACAGAGCAGACACAGCACAGATGTTTCCTTCATCGTCCTTCTCACTCATTTGAGCTTTTTTTCATTTCTCTCACTGACACCAAGTAAAGCCCCGCCCTCTTCCTCTGAGCACCAGCTTTACTATTGGTGCAGAGGCAGTGTGTGTGTGTGTGTGTGGGGGGGGGGGGTGTCTTGCTCCTTTTGTGTTGAGATAAAAGGGATACACTCACTTAAAAAAATATAACTTTTAACACGGTTTTTGACTTCAGTTATCATAACTGTTGCTTTTCCCCGAGGTAATGCTTCTTCCAGTGCTTTCAGTCACTGTGAATTACAGTGTTTGTTTTAAAGCATTTTCAAATTGCCTTTGCATCAATTCACAAATTAATATTAATGGTTTGGATGTCTGTGCAAACCACATAACTAAATAAGGATGTCCATGAGCTCATGTGAGACCGGGACACCCTAGGTCACAGGTCAATGATTGATTTTGTTATTGTATCACCAGATCTGCGGCCATATTTCTGAAAACTTGGGTGACGAATGGAGCTGAGCTGTCAACTGATCACCACCTGGTGGTGAGTTGGATCAGGTGGTGGGGGAGGATGCTGGACAGACCTGGCACAATTAAACGTATAGTGAGGGTGCGCTTGGAACACCTGGGAGAGGCCACAAGATCTTCTACTCCCACCTCCAACAGAAATTTGACAGTTTTCTGAAGGAGGCTGAATTGTTCCACACCTACATTGTTGAGGCTGCTGCTCAGAGCTGTGGCTGCAAGGTGGTTGATGCCTATTGTGGTGGAAATTCCCTTTGTAGCAGGGCCCCTGGGGTGGGCGTGATTTCTCCTGAGTTCATGAAGGCTGTTAATGTTTTAAGGCTGTCTTGGTGGACACTGCAACTTTGAGCAGAGATCTAGGCCGATGCCACTGGATTGGCAGACTGGGGTGGTGGTCTCCATCTTTAAGAAGGGAAATTGGAGGGTGTGCTCCAACTATCGGGGATCACACTTCTAAGACCTTCCCGGTAAGGTCTATGCGAGAGTGCTCTACAGGAGGGTCCATCCATTAGTCAAAACTCAAATTCAGGAACAATGCAAGTTTCGTCCTCATCATGGAGGTCAAACAGTTCAAGGGGGTCCAACGCAGTGCCAGCTGTTGTGTCGAGGCAAAACAGAAGGCCGACCGCGGTCCCAGCAGTGGTGGCGACGAGGCGTAGCATGAGGCCGACCGCGGTCCCAGTGGCAGTGATGAAGGCGAGCATGAGGCCGACCGCGGTCCCAGTGGCAGTGATGAAGGCGAGCATGAGGCCGACCGCGGTCCCAGTGGCAGTGATGAAGGCGAGCATGAGGCCGACCGCGGTCCCAGTGGCAGTGATGAAGGCGAGCATGAGGCCGACCGCGGTCCCAGTGGCAGAGGCGGTGACAAAGACAGGCAGGCTCAGGATACTTGCAAGGGTCAGGATACTTCAAAGGCTTATGATGTGCAGCATAGAGCGCAGCCGTCTCTGCTGACAACTGGGGCTGCTGAGTCACAGGATACTCGAAAGAACCAGGATACTTTAAAGTATCCTGACTCGAGTCAGGATACTTTAAAGAGTCAGGATACTTGAAAAGTTCATGCTGCTGAGCAGGGCGTACAGCTGTCTCCTCCAACGACTGGGGCAAAATCCCGAATTAAGCCAGGCAAAAAATCCAAAAGTCGAGGGTGAGCTGACAACAGTTTGTGTACTGTGTGTTTCCCAACTTCCTGATCCTTCTCACCGGGCATCTTGAGCCATTAATCACAAAGCACAGTTATGGCATCAATAAACTCCAACATCCTCTAGTGTACATACAGTCTTACAAGGTGGACTCCCGGTCTTCACAGGAGTGAAGGCTGTGGTGATCTGTGGAGGGAGCAGGTAATGGTTGTTTTCATTGCCAGGAGCCGAACAGGAATGCCAGAATGAACAGGAAGTGCAGTGTCGGCAGGCTCCTCATCTGCATTCCACTGTCGTGCCAGGAAAGCAATGGGAGAAGAGCAGGCAGGTGGTGGTGATACGAGTGGCGTATTCCACTGCATTGGAAAGGAGAAATACCCCCCCACTCGAAATCCGTAACGACAGACGGAGAGGTGGCAGCTGGCATGGCAGGTAGATGCTGTGGCGAAGCTTGAGCTCGAGGCAGTGGTGTGGAACGGTGACGCCAAAGCTTGTCCCTCCAGCTGGGCCCTCCCAGAGCCAGGCGCATGCTAATGTACCATGACCTGAATTCAGAACCGAGCCATGGCTCACAGATCATGTCTGGCTTAAAAAAAGTCGCAGTCCGCTGGGTCGATACGTGATTGCGGTGTACTGTCATGGTTGGGGCTGTGTGCAGGGAAAGGGAGGACCCAAATGCACAACGCAAAACAATAGAGCTAAACTCAAACAGTATTTTTTATACTGGAGGCTCACAAGTCAAAAACAAATAACAAAATTTCAACCAGGGCAAGAATAAAGAACACACGGAAGCCTGGGAGAAACTAAGGGGGACAAAACACTAGATGGGGAACACACAGCTACACTTGTGACACCACAACAATGAACTAAACAACACTGAGACCTTAAATACATTAGGGGATAATGAGGGAAAAAGAAACAGGTGAGAACACAGGTGAATAACATAACACTAATGAACAGGGGAAAACAAAACAGAACACAACACACAGAGACCAGGATACTAACAAAATAAAACAGGAAGTCGAACAAAGAAATAGAGACGCAGACCTTACACGGAACACAAGGAACTAGGAAATCAAACTCCACAACAAAAGAAAAACCATGACATGTAGACCATGATAAGCAGAGCCTCTGCTTCTCCGCATGAAACGGAGCCAGTTGAGGTAGTTTTGGCATATTACTGGGATCCCTCCTTGGGTGAAGTGTTCTGGGCATGCAGAAATCCACAGTTCAGGTGCGAGAATCTGTCCACAGGACATCTATAAGTCATGCACTCCACAAATCTGGCCTTTATGGAAGAGGGGCAAGAAAAATACCCTTGTTGAAAGAAGGACATAAAAAGTGCCACTTGCATTTTACCAGAAGCCATGTAGGGGACACAGCAAACACGTGATGAACTTTTTGGCCTAAATGCAAAGCGCTGCATGTAGTGGAAAAGTAACACTGCTCATCACCCTAAACACACCTTCACTACTGTGAAACATGGTGGAGGCAGCATTGTGCTGTGGGGATGCTGTTCTTCAGCAGGGACAGGAAGCCGGTCAGAGTTGACGGGAAGATGGATGGATGCACTTACTAGGACAGCTAAATGTCCTCAACATATTTTCCATTGTTTGGCAATTTTCAAGCTTTAAAACTAGCTGCAATAACAGAAATGACCTCTTTTTAGTTTTTTTAGTTTTAGTTTTTTTTTAGTTTTGGAGTTATGAGGGGTACTTCCCAAAGTGTGACCTGCACAGGCCCATCTGCTCACCGTCCTCCTCAGTCAGGCTGGTTACTACGATTGCTGCAGAATCACTGTGAACTGAATCATGAAACTGAGCTCTCACTGCAATAATGTACTGGTGATGTTGTGTTTAAGTTTTCATTGCTGGATTGTATGAATTAGTGTAACTTATAGTCAAAGTAGAATTCAGGTGAGGGGCCACAGTGGCTTTACTGGACTGGCCTCTTCCAAGGAAAATAAACCCTATGCCCCTTACAACAGAGATATCATCAGATGCTGATTAAATTAGTAAAACACAACTTTGCTGTAAAAGGACAAGAGATGAATGCTGCAGAAAATGGGAATAAAAAATGAACGTGGCGTTTCCACCAAATTTTTATCTGAAAGGTGTTTCAAACTGCTTTGTCTCATGGCTACTTCACTGAGAGGATAAAAAGGCAGGCCTCTGTCCTGGTTCAGGAGATGTGATGTCCAGACTGACTATCTATCTATCTATCTATCTATCCATCTATCTATCTGTCTATCTATCTATCTATCTCAACCTCACACATCCTGTTCTGAAGCATCTCTGTGCAGTGTGTGTTTATTCTTAGTTTCTGCACTGCAGAGGCGCGTCAGTTACCCGCAAACAAACTAGAACAACTAATTTTTCATCGCACACCTCGGTGAAACACACAGAGCCAAAAATATCTGAGACCAAAGATTTGTCTTTTATTAATCCTGCAGAGAAGCTGAAGCCAACAAACATGAATAAAGTACACTACTCAAAAAAATAAAGGGAACACTTAAACAACACAATATAACTCCAAGTAAATCAAACTTCTGTGAAATCAAACTGTCCACTAAGGAAGCAACACTGATTGACAATCAATTTCACATGCTGGAATAGACAACAGGTGGAAATTATTGGCAATTAGCAAGACACACTCAATAAAGGAGTGGTCCTGTAGGTGGGGACCACAGACCACTTCTCAGTACCTATGCTTTCTGGCTGATGTTTTGGTCACTTTTGAATGTTGGTGGTGCTTTCACACTCGTGGTAGCATGAGACGGACTCTACAACCCACACAAGTGGCTCAGGTAGTGCAGCTCATCCAGGATGGCACATCAATGTGAGCTGTGGCAAGAAGGTTTGCTGTGTCTGTCAGCGTAGTGTCCAGAGGCTGGAGGCGCTACCGGGAGACAGGCCAGTACACCAGGAGACGTGGAGGAGGCCATAGGGGGGCAACAACCCAGCAGCAGGACCACTACCTCTGCCTTTGTGCAAGGAGGAACAGGAGGAGCACTGCCAGAGCCCTGCAAAATGACCTCCAGCAGGCCACAAATGTGCATGTGTCTGCACAAACGGTTAGAAACTGACTCCATGAGGATGGTATGAGGGCCCGACGTCCACAGATGGGAGTTGTGCTCACAGTCCAACACCGTGCAGGACGCTTGGCATTTGCCAGAGAACACCAGGATTGGCAAATTTGCCACTGGCACCCTGTGCTCTTCACAGATGAAAGCAGGTTCACACTGAGTACATGTGACAGACGTGACAGAGTCCGGAGACACCGTGGAGAGCGATCTGCTGCCTGCAACATCCTTCAGCATGACCGGTTTGGCAGTGGGTCAGTAATGGTGTGGGGTGGCATTCCTTTGGAGGGCCGCACAGCCCTCCATGTGCTCGCCAGAGGTAGCATGACTGCCATTAGCCTGTTAACTGGCAAGGGCCCGCCCCCGGGCCCTCTGTAGCGATTTCCGACTTTGAAGCCTCATAGCGTCACAGTAACGCTGCCGTTCGCCCTCACGATGCTTTTATATGACAGACTAGACCCTCAGAATTCGATTGACACCTCATTTAGCCAATCATGTTATGAAATGGATTTTCCAGAGCCAATAATATCCAGAGAGCGTCATGTGACATTTAAGGACATGCCCCCAAATGTTCTCCAATCGTTCTTATTGGTCAACTCTAACCTGAAATCTAAAACCACAGATGGATAGCCAATAAAATTCCCGACACGTGGGTATATGGCACTATGGGGTGTGTTTTCACATGAAGGCATAAACTCCCTGCGTATTCAGTGCGTATTTGCTGCGTCCTCCATGCGTAAACCAAACAGGAAGTAGGAGTCTATGCGCTGACGTGCATAAACAGTATTTACAATGTTTTCTCTCGGCAATGGATTGTCAGAATGCATCAAAAACAGACTACATTTATTATACGAAGTGACTAAATGACTCACGAGAGTGGATTATTTTGTATTAGAGAATGTCGTCGCTGATTTGACCAGTTTTATCGCTGCAAATGAACACCTGTTACTCAGAAGGCAGAAGGTAAGTTTTTATTCTCAGCTCGTCCTCGTATTATATGCCGTTCTGATGTAAATATGTATGTAATGCTGAGCTTGGCATGCACCATTACACAGAAAATATAACCGTGCGCCGCTGTGGCGCCACTTATATTGTGTGTTTGCGTGGGCGCTGTATAGTGGTGTGATTTACGTATTGAAATGTGCCAGGTGTTTGGGGGTAGGGAAAGGTGTACTGTAAGTATCGATTGGGGGTTTCGTGGGCTTCTCTATTACGTCAGCATCACCCGATAAAAGGGCAAGGTGAGGTGGACAACGTCTCAGAGCTTCATTTGAGATTCGTCGTGATCGCATCGTTGTTTTGGAGTTTTGCGAAATGGCACAGCGGGCCGCCGGCAAGACCAAGTTCAGCGCTCAGGAGGTTGTGGAATTGCTCACACGGAGAGAGAGCGACGTTTCAGCATCAGACTTTTTGGGTTCAACTGATGATCCAACATCAGAAGAAGATTTGTTTTCCGATGGAGATGACCAGTAAGTGTCTAAAGTTTTACAAGTTGGGGGTGGGGGTTATTGTATGGGAGGAGGTTGTACATTTTGTATCAGACAAGGACTACTGGGAGGATTGTGTGGTTTTTATTTTATGTGTGTATGCACTGTCTGCATTTACTGTAACTTTTTTTGATATACAATGTATTTATTTGTGTGTGTAAGGGAATCACTGAAAAATGACTGGGTTTTTGGTGCATGAAGGCCTGACATTTTCCTTCTTTTACAAATTAGGGGAACCTCTGATCATGAGTGGCAGCCAGCCAAAGAGAAGATGGTGGAAGAGGCTTCTTCATCTGATGAAGAGGATCTAATGCCTGTTACAGCACAGGCCAGAAGGGCCAGTGCACCACATGTGACAAGCCATTGTGCTTTGTCCCAAACAGAGACTGCTATAACCAGTGGCACATTGAAAATTCCATGTGAGGGGGGGTGGGGGTAGAGCAGAATAATTGTAAATAGTTGCAGTTTGCTGTGCTGTGTTTTTTTTTTTTACATTACTCTGAAAAATAAAATAGCATTTACAGAAATGGTGATTTGTTTTGTGACTATTTTTTTTTTACAATGTACAATAGTGTCATTCATATTTTATTGGATTAATATGGCTTTATTTATGATTTATTCAGTAATTTTGTGTGTAGTACAGGATTCCTCAGGACAGTATCTTTGATTAGAGCCCTCATTGATGACTGTATGTTGAAGCATTGAGGAGTTACAGCCCTTTAAAATTTGCATGTCAAAGGGGGCTTAGATGCGGCACTTGGACTATCCAAATGGCACATGAGAGAGCACGCCAGGGCATCAATGCACAAAAACCTTTACAAAACAATAGGCTTTTGTGCTATCTTGATGAAATTCGAAATGCACGACAAAAAGACTTCATTCTACAGCTCCAATGTATTTTCCAGTCGTTACCTTCTATATTCAGTGTGTAGTTACATGATAACAATCAGGAAAAATCTAGGCGAGGCAAAAATTGTCTACTTTTTCTGTGTTCCAAACTTAATAGCTACAAACTCATTACAGTTACAGTGCTTTTGACTACATAAATGAAAAATATAGGTTGTCTGCTTCGCAAAGACACTAAACTTTTGTGTGTACTCCAAAGAGTTCAGGAACAGCAGCTGATTTAATTTGGGTATGCTTTTTCAGGCGTTTTTTGTTTTTTTTAGCCGCCAGTTAAGTGGTTAGGTACCGAGATGAGATCCTCAGACCCCTTGTGAGACCATATGCTGGTGCTGTTGGCCCTGGGTTCCTCCTAATGCAGGACAATGCTAGACCTCATGTGGCTGGAGTGAGTCAGCAGTTCCTGCAGGATGAAGGCATTGAAGCTATGGACTGGCCCGCCCGTTCCCCAGACCTGAATCCGATTGAGCACATCTGGGACATCATGTCTCGCTCCATCCACCAACATCACGTTGCACCACAGACTGTTTGTGTGACACAGAAAAGAAGACGACCACAAAACTGCCCTCTGCTTTCAGTGCAGACTGATGCTCTTCACCACAGAGCACACAGCAAACACGCTCTCACAGCATGAACACTATTGTTAGACAAACCAGGACACACTGCAGGTGTCACATTCAGATACTGAGGTAGACTGGAAATAATGTTTCTGTGTCATATAAAAATTGAACAGCTCTGTGGTGAAACAGCTGCAGCTGAAGTGTTTTTATCACAAACAGGATGCTGGACGACTGCAGAGCTGTTAGCTGCAGTTACACACAGACTCACAAACACACAGTCAACAGTCATCAGTTCAACATTTTTACACTTCTGATCATCCCTCATGAATAATCATAATGTGATGAGCATTTTTGGTTGAAACAATACGCAGCACATATTTTCCAAATTATGCTCATAATGCACTCTGTCCATAAATGTTCCCACCAAAGCTGAAACAAAGTTCTTCTAAAAGCAAATGTAACCACTCAGCATTAATTGTTCCACCCTGAACCCACACAACACTACCTCTGCTGATTGGCTCTTGATGATGATTTGATGTTTTGACAACATTGTACATGACTTGAGTGATGATGTCATCATCTCCAGCTACATCTTGATCTGCTGAAATGATCCAAAAAGAACAATAATAGACATTAAATATCTCTGTGCAGCTGTGTTCATGTAATCAGTGAATGATTTGAGCTTTTCACTGCCTGCTGTGTTTCCTGGACTCCTGAGCAAAGATAAAGAGTCAGTTCTGACCTGCTGCCCTCTGGCAGGAGCTACAGGAGCATCAAAGCCAGAACAAACAGACTCAAGAACAGTTTCCTCTCCACAGCAGTCACCAACCTGAACTCACACACTCACCCACTGTGACTGTGCAACACCCACATCTCTGTGCAATATTATATTATTCATACTGAACAATATCTATCACTACTATACTGTGTAATATCCAATATTCACTCACCAAGTGCAATACTCACCATCTTCATTATTATATGTATACACTTATTTTATTTTTTACAATGTATATATATTTTTATACATTCTCTTTTTCCTGTATTTTTAATACATTTTATTTTCTGCATATTAAATACATACTGTTTTATTTTCTGTATATTTTTAGATCATCCATCCATCCATCCATCCATCCATTTTCTTCCGCTTATCCGGGGCCGGGTCGCGGGGGCAGAAGCCTAAGCAGAGAAGCCCAAGCTTCCCTCTCCCCAGCCACCTCCTCCAGCTCATCCGGAGGGACCCCAAGGCGTTCCCAGGCCAGCCGAGATACATAATCTCTCCAGCGTGTCCTGGGTCTACCACGGGGCCTCTTCCCGGTGGGACATGCCCGGAACACCTCACCCAGGAGGCGGCCAGGAGGCATCCTAATCAGATGCCCGAGCCACCTCAACTGGCTCCTTTCGATGTGGAGGAGCAGCGGCTCTACTCTGAGCCCCTCCCGGATGGCCGCACTCCTCACCTTATCTCTAAGGGAGAGGCCAGCCACCCTTCGAAGGAAACTCATTTCTGCCGCTTGTATTCGCGATCTTATTCTTTCGGTCACTACCCAAAGCTCGTGACCATAGGTGAGGGTAGGAACGTAGATCGACCGGTAAATCGAGAGCTTCGCTTTTACGCTAAGCTCCCTCTTCACCACGACGGACCGGTGCAGCGTCCGCATCACTGCAGAAGCAGCCCCGATCCGCCTGTCGATCTCCCGTTCCCTTCGCCCATCACTCGTGAACAAGACCCCGAGATACTTAAACTCCTCCACTTGAGGCAAGAACTCGTTCCTGAGCCGGAGATGGCACTCCACCCTTTTCCGGCTGAGGACCATGGCCTCAGACTTAGAGGTGCTGATTCTCATGCCAGCCGCTTCACACTCGGCTGCGAACCGTTCCAGTGCGAGCTGGAGGCCCCCCCCTGATGAAGCCAACAGAACCGCATCATCTGCAAAAAGCAGAGATGAGACTCTGAGGCCACCAAGGAAGAAGCCTTCCGCCACCTGGCTACGCCTAGAAATTCTGTCCATAAAAATTATGAACAGAATCGGTGACAAAGGGCAGCCCTGACGGAGTCCAACACCCACAGGAAACAAATCCGACTTATTACCGGCTATACGGACCAAGCTCTCACTGTGGTTGTACAAGGACTGAATGGCCCGCAACAATGGGCCAGACACCCCATACTCCCGCAGAACCTCCCAAAGAACACCCCGAGGAACACGGTCGAATGCCTTCTCCAAGTCCACAAAGCACATGTAGACTGGTTGGGCAAACTCCCACGCACACTCGAATATCCTTGAGAGGATAAAGAGCTGGTCCAGCGTTCCACGACCAGGACGAAAACCGCATTGTTCCTCCTGAATCCGAGGTTCGACTAACGGACGCACCCTCCTTTCCAGCACCCTGGCATAGACCTTACCGGGGAGGCTGAGGAGTGTGATCCCCCGAAAGTTGGAGCACACCCTCCGGTCTCCCTTCTTAAAGATGGGGACCACCACCCCGGTCTGCCAATCCAATGGCACTGCCCCAGATCTCCACGCGATGTTGCAGAGGCGTGTCAACCTAGACAGCCCTACAACATCCAGAGCCTTCAGGAACTCAGGGCGAATCTCGTCCACCCCAGGGGCTCTGCCACCAAGGAGTTGTTTAACTACCTCAGTGACCTCACCCCCAGTGATGGTCAAGTCATCCCCCTCATCCCCAGACTCTGCTTCCACTACAGAAGGCGTGTCAGTGGGATTCAGAAGGTCCTCGAAGTATTCCTTCCACCGTCCGACTATAGCCTCAGTTGAAGTCAGCAGCACCCCCCCCCGCACTATAAACAGTGTGAGTGAAGCACTGCTTTCCCCTCCTGAGTCGCCTGACGGTTTGCCAGAATCGCTTCGATGCCGTCCGAAAGTCTTTTTCCATAGCCTCACCAAACTCCTCCCACACCCGAGTTTTTGCTTTGGCCACTACCCGAGCTGCATTCCGCTTGGCCTGTCGATACCTGTCAGCTGCCTCCGGAGTCCCACAGGCTAACCAAGCCCGATAGGACTCTTTCTTCAGCTTGATGGCTCCCTTCACCTCCGGTGACCACCATCTGGTTCGGGGGTTACCACCACGACAGGCACCAACCACCTTGCAGCCACAGCTCTGAGCAGCAGCCTCAACAATGGAGGTGCGGAACATGGTCCATTCGGACTCAATGTCCTCAGCCTCCCTCGGAATGCTGTCGAAGTTCTGCCGGAGGTGGGAGTTGAAGATCTCCCGGACTGGGGCTTCTGCCAGGCGTTCCCAGCACACCCTCACAATACGTTTAGGTGTGCCAGGTCTGTCCAGCATCTTCCCCCGCCACCTGATCCAACTCACCACCAGGTGGTGATCAGTTGACAGCTCAGCTCCTCTCTTCACCCGAGTGTCCAGAACATACGGCCGCAGATCTGATGATACGATTACAAAATCGATCATCGACCTGCGACCTAGGGTGTCCTGGTGCCATGTGCACTTATGGACATCCTTGTGTTCGAACACGGTGTTTGTTATGGACAAACTGTGGTTTGCACAGAAGTCCAATAACAAAACACCATTCGGGTTCAGATCGGACAGGCCGTTCCTCCCAATCACGCCCCTCCAGGTCTCACTGTCATTGCCCACGTGAGCGTTGAAGTCTCCCAGCAAGACTATGGAGTCACCAGATGGAGCACTCTCCAGCACCCCACCCAGCAACTCCAAAAAGGGTGGGTACCCTGAACTGTCATTCGGCGCATAAGCGCAAACAACAGTCAGGACCCGTTCCCCAGCCCGAAGGCGCAGGGAAACTACCCTCTCGTCCACCGGTGAAAACTCCGACGTACAGGCAGCAAGCCGGGGGGATACAAGAATACCCACCCCAGCTCGCCGCCTCTCACCGAGGGCAACTCCAGACTGGAACAGAGTCCAGCCCTTCTCCAGGAGACGGGTTCCAGAGCCCAGGCCATGCGTTGAGGTGAGCCCAACTATGTCTAGCTGGTATCTCTCAACCTCACGCACTAGCTCAGGCTCCTTCCCCACCAGAGAGGTGACATTCCATGTCCCAACAGCCAGTTTCGATAGCCGGGGATCGGTCCGCCAGGGCCTCCGCCCTCGGCCACCGCCCGACACACATTGCACCCGACCCCTACGACACCTCCTGCGGGTGGTGGGCCTGCAGGAGGGCGGGCCCATGTAACCTCTTCGGGCTGCGCCCGGCCAAGCACCACGGGCTAATGCCTGGCCATCAGACGCTCTCCCTCGAGCTCCCTCCCCAGGCCTGGCTCCAGGGTGGGGCCCCGGTAACCCTATCCCGGGCAGGGTAAACTGTTCCCTTGTTTTTTCACTCATAAGGGTCTTCTGAACCGCTCTTTGTCTGGACCCTCACCCAGATCATATTAGATTATTATATTTTTATTTTAGAAGGTTTGACTTTCTATTGCATGGAACTGAACAGGAGTGGCCCTCCAATCTCATTGTACATCCTGTGTAATGAATATAAAGGCATTCTATTCCATTCTATTCTATTCTACTCTATGTAATAATATATTATTACTATATTAATATAGCATGAGGTTCACTTAGAAAAATAGAAAGAGCTGCTTTTACTTCCTTATTTTGAGTACATTTCAGAGCCTGTACTTTTACACTTTTACTTGAGAAAAGAAGTTGACTCAGTACTTTAACTTCTACCAGGTTATATTTTAACACAAGCATTTGTATTTCTATTTAAGTAATGAATGTCTGCACTTTTGCCACCTTTGATAATAGTGAAACAGTCACTGAATTATGAGCTTTTTGAGGTTTTTAGGCTTAATAGAAAAGGACAGCTGTGAATCACCATCATAGTAATAGTAAGTAAGTACATTTTATTTATTTAGTGCTTTTCACAGACAGTAGTCACAAAGCACTGTACATGCAAAAACAACAACAGACAGTAATTAAACACTATAATATCTAAAAAACAATAATGTAAAGCTAAAATAATTAAACACCATAATAGCTTTGAAGTATTCCTGATGAACAGTCAATCCCGTAGATTGACTAGTTTTCAAAGGAGCAACCTGATGGAGAACGGTTAGGCAGTGTTCATTAAAAGAGTTAACAAGGAGCTCAACATTATCAGAATGAGCTGTAAAACTGAAAAGAGACGAAAACTCAGATAAAACAGAATCATCAATAAAGCTTAATGCAAACTTGGGGAAAAGATTCTGTATTAAAAGAAACATTAAAAGAAATTGATTTATGGTCACTGAAGACAAAACAATAGCAAGAAAGACCACTGAAGGTGTCACATAGATGGCTCAAATGTTACATGTAGTATGTTAAATTTGGTCCAAGGTTTGACCCTAGACAAGCCCCTGTTGCAATTCTATTTCTCATCATGTAGGAGGGCACAGAAAATGGAAAGCTAACCTCCATGATCACTACCTTCACATGAGGAAGGGCACTTTACAATTCAGTGTGTTGGTTGTCCAATAATACACATAAGGACATACAAACAGAGAAGAAGAAAAACATTTATTTTAGTGTTATAGTAGCATGCAGCTCTAAATGGCAATGACATGTAAATGAAGGATATACAGTACACACAAACTACATTTCTTTATATTCCCATGCATTTGCAGTTCATTGATCATTAAAAGACCTAAACTTTCAATACAATATACTCTGAATAATACACTGTAAACATTAACATTGTGTGCATTCCTTATCAAGTACATACAATAACTACTGAAACCTTTGTCATAATTAAGGAATATGTGATACGTGTATATTGTGAGTAAAACATGCAGTAACACTGCTCAAGGAATAGTTTGCTGAAACCGGTGTGAAAACACTCATGATTTGTTTTGACCCTTATGATATCACTGAAATGTAAAGCAAAACTTAATAAAACTGGGTTCTATTCCAGGAATCATGTTCAAACGCTTAGTTTAAAACTTAACTCTGAGCTGAATAACTTTGAGATTGGTGATGCTGAGGTTTGAGCTCGAGAAAGGCCGATCAGAGTGAGTTCAGTCAGCTGTAGGTATGCCAGCCCTGAGTTAAGCACAAGCATGAGAAAAAAAAGCCGTCATCAGTGGAGCTCCCACATCACGTTTTACTGTGATGACATGTTTTACCCTGGGAACTGGAAAATAATGAGAAGAGCGTCCAGGAATAGGAAGATGCATTAGTGTGGACTATGAAGCTTTTCTTTAAAAACAGCAGGGGAGAAACAGCAATAACCTCAGACAACTCTGTCATCATAGGTATAAAAGTTTTGAATTTTCTAATACTGTCTGTGGTCATTTACCCAACTTGGAATTTCATTAGAAGCTGGACTCTTAATTTTACATTTTATTTTTAAATCTAATTATTCAGCTGTAACCTGCCAAGGCCAAAATATGGGTGATGGAAACTGAAGCTAAACTCTGGAAACTGAAGCTGATCAGAACAATTTACGGATGTTTTTAAACTTTAGCCCTAATCGTCTTCAGCAAAGGCCCACAATGAAGCCATGATTGTTAAAAACACAGTGACTACTGTCAAATAAAAAATGGCAAAAATCTTGTTGATTTTTTTAACCATTCTGGTCCAGTAGCCGGGCTTCCTGCTGCTGCTGCTGAGCAGAGTCACTGTTTTCCGAGTCTCCCACAACTCATCTGAAACTTTCTCCAGAGCAGAGGACACTTCGGTCAGTTTACTGCTGCTATCCTGAAAAAGGATTCGCAGAAAGGTAATTAACAAGATTTTAGTGGGCCATATAAGGTTCACTGATTGCTGCTACATTGTTTCCACTTTGATTTAATACAAGTGTTTGCATTTGATATACATGTTAAGATTGAGGATAATCTCTCTCATGCAAACACAATTCCTTTCGAAACAAAAAGAAAAAAAGAAAATCAACCTTAAAAGCGATTCCAACCTTTTGGGTCACAGATGACATACACACAGATGTTTCTTCATCAGCAGATACTTCACAGGAAGAGGCACAGTGATTACATCTCTTCATCTCTGGAATAAAGACACAAAGATGAGTGCAACAAAGCAGAAACTGCATACACAGGTGTCCACTTTGTGGAATGATTGCTGTGATTAAGTTCACCTCTAAAACAGCTGTGGAAGTTGGGTCTGTCTCTAGAGTTCTCAGCCAAGCTCCGTTCTCCATCTGTCTCATCATCTTGGGCTGCAGAGTCTTTCTCAATCAGATGCATCATCAAAATCGTCTCCAGGACGCTGAGCAGCATCAGAGCAAAAATCCCAATGCAGTAGACAACTGAGGAGAGCAGGCAGCATTATTAATGTGGATGAATCACTATTGATTAAGTCACAATGTGCCATCAAATATGCTTCTTTACCTATTAGTGGAATACTGTCTGAAGAGCTGGGCAGAATATCATTGAGAACAAGCTGCATCACTGTGACAGCGAGCAGGACAGTGACCTTGAAGCTGAGTTTCTCACCCCCACTGTCTGAGATCAGGAAGGAGGCCAAATCCAGAACCAAGAAAAATAGTATTGGAAGAATGAAATTGGCAAGGTAGTGGACAGACCTCCTCTTCATGTAAATCTGTGAAATGTTGTCCCAGGTGGTTAATTCTACTGTATGTGCAGCAGAGCCATATACTGCATCATTAAAACATCAAGCAAGGAAAAAAGCAACAGAAACAGATTTATGCTGAAAGAAGTAATGATGTGACTATGTATTCAAATACTACTAGGAAAGGAGTTTTATAACTTGTGGGTGGTGACAAATGTGCCAAACCATGGTGAATGGAATGAAAGGCTGTGAGCTACAGTTAGGTAGGTAGGATGTGAGAATTGATACAATTTCTGTAGTTTTGCCTCAGTATATCACCACAGTGCATTAAAGAAATTAAAAGATTAATTTCAGACTTTCAACTTTAAGTTTTTTGTTGTTAATTTTAGAAACATTTAGCATCAACCATTAGGAACTGCTGCCATTTTGTGGTTTCTGTGTCCAGGCCCTGTTTGTTGGTGGTGGGGGCTTGGATGGATGCTCTTATGTTTGCCCGGGGTTGCCCATTTCCCGGTTGGGCCCCTCCCTGCGCTGGAGGGGGTCTGTGCCCCCTTGGGCACGCCGGCACGTGGGGTGTGTTGGCCGCGTCAGGATGTCTGGCTGGCACTAAGGGATTCTGGGTGCCCCCCACCCCCACGAGGGGGTGGGGCGCTCAGGTGGGGGAGCAGCAGTTACCCACATGGGGCCGGTTAGTTATGACTCAGGACCACTGTATGTGTGTGTGTGTGTGTGTGTGTGTGTGTGTGTGTGTGTGCGTGCGTGTGTGTGATATTTGCTGTCTTTTGCATGCGTGTGGGGGTGTGTGTTGTGTCATGTTCACAGTGGGGGCAGTGGGTGCCGGCCTGGAGCACGGTGGTGTTTTTGGGGTGTGGGGGGGGTAGGAAACTGGGGTGCCTAGTGAGCCAGTAGCCAGCTGGCTTTCTTCCTCCGGGCGGTAGTCCTCTGCCTCCCGGTCATATTTATCCTGACCATTTCCAACAGTCTTGAGGCGACTGTTTGCTGTGATTTGGCGCTATATAAATAAAATTGAATTGAACTGAATTTCAGGTGATTACCTCATGAAGCTGAATGAGAGATTACCAAGAGTGTGCAAAGCTGTAATGAAAGCAAAAGGTGCCTACTTTGAAGAATTTAAACTGTAATACATATTTTGGTTTGTTTAAGACTTGTAAGTTTACTACAGGATTCCTTATGTGTTCTTCATAGTCTGGATGACTTCAAAATTAATTTACAATGTAGAAAAAAATAAAAACATTGAATGAGAAGTTATTTTCTCATTTTAATTAATGCATACAATATTTATCTTATTAATAAATGTTCTTTTAAGTACATCATAGCTAATTCTCCATTGCAAACTTGGCAAAGCAAACATTGCCCTACAACTGACCTGAGCCTAACCATTGCAGCATGGGCCAGTACAATCATCATTTTTTGGAGGAAACTCACATTATCATGTCTTGACTTGGCACCGAGTGCTTATAGTAGACAAATACAGGCTAACAGAATGGTTTTCTTTTATGAGTTTTTGCTTACTAAATACTTACAGTGTAAATGACTCTAGTTTTGTTGGAGCCAAATTGACAGGCAGTATCAATTGTGATTGTCATGTTGATGTACACCCACTCGTACTGCGTATGCATCTCGCTATCAAACCACAGTGTCATTAAACTTTTTTCTTTGGGCCTTAAGAATATACTTGAATCTGAAATAGAATATAAGAAGAAATGTGTTAAATGTGAGCAGATCAACAAGGAATGTTCTCTTCCTGACCCCCCCCCCCCCCCCCCCCCCAAAAAAAAAAAAACAAAAAAACAAAAAACAACACCTGGATTTAACTAAGTAAATAGGCAAGAGCCTTCCACTGGATTGGTGTCATATGTTCAACATGTATGTCCAAATAATGATGGTCAGTTAACTACCTGTTATATATTAAATGATCAGGTTTTTCCATCAATAGATGGTTTTCTTCCCTCATGGTACAGACATGTTCCAAAATGATAATGCCAAGATTAACTGAGCTCAAATTGTGAAAAAACATTCTCTAATTATTGTATGGTCTTTACCATACAATATAATGCACCTTGAGGCAACTGTCTGTTGTGATTTGGCACTATATAAATAAAATTGAATTGAAGGAATGGTTCATGGAGCATGAGATCTTTGCAATGTGCTGGAAAAGACTTTACCAGGCCACATCCAGCCCTTTGGTTGTCCTTGACAGGCCCATATGAGGTCAATGGAAAATTAGGAAATAAGTAAATATGTATGCATCATGCTGTTTGACCAATTTCAGCCAGGGAAATAGTTGTTATTGAACTTAGAAACAGAGGATGGCTTAGTGTTGCCATTCTCTCTGAAATGGCTATTTTTGCATTGTATTATACACCAGCTAACAGTGATAAAAATTAACCATGTTATTTACACAAGAAATGCACTGCCTGGTGAAGACTTTCATAAGAAAGTTGCAGTTTCTTTTAAGCCAACTGAAGAGCAACTTTCTTGCCAGCAGTGAAGATCTTGGTTCTCGGAGACGGAGACGGTCGCACTATCTCTCTCTCCCTGCCCTCCCCATCTCTCCTGCTTGCTGCTTGCTGTGAGAGCGTCTCTTACACACTGTCCGAATAAGAATAAGATTAAGAGCATCATGGATCTGGCAAACTGGGCCCTCAACAAAATTGATCGAATTTTTTCCACTATGAGATCGGGCAAAGGGGAGCCTGCGTGTCCGAGTGGAACAGATCCGGTTGGATACGTCATCGATTCTTGGAGCTCGTGGAGACCTGTGTGCTTCTCAGCCTTCGGGGTCGAAGACGTGGAAGACGCCTACATATTCGGCTATTTGGTAGCGTTATCTTTTCTGTTTGGGCTCGGAGGATACCTGATTTACTGGGAAATCAAGAAAATCTGGGCAGCAGTTCGATATCTGCAGAGGCTGCCGACCCAGGTGGATGGGCTGTGCAGGGCCGTACAAACTCAGACTCAAAGCCTGTTGGACCTGAGCCGTAAAGCTGGCGAGTAGCCCAGCTGAGAACGTGCTCGCAGGCGAGAGGGGTTCAATCTGGAGATAAGGTTCGGTTCTGCAAGGTGAGGATGGTAACTAATGAATTTGGAATATTGGATTACTGAATGGGTTCCCCAGTGAGACTGAAGGCTTTTGGAAAAAAACAAGCAGCCTTTTCCAAAAACAACATCTGCATTATCAGGAATTCGGCTCCCTAGCCGGCCTTGGGCTGGCAATCATATCTCTCCAGGACAATGTGTGACGGTCGCTCTCCTCCCCCCTCAGCCCTCTCTATGATTTGTGAAGCTGGATCTGGTGTACCTCGGCCGCTGATGAACTTCCATCCCTATCAGCGAACTGTTTTGGCTAGGAGATGGCATCTGGTCTCCAGAATGCCCTGACCCTCTCATCTCCATCTGCATCCCCTCCTGACCCTCCCTTCCCCGACCATATTGCTATCCTGGCTTTAAATGTCCAAATATGCTTTGCTAAGGTGGTTTTTTTTTGGACCCTGGTATGGTGCTCATGTCGAGCACCGTACCAGATGACTCTTTTTTTAACCTACCCCATGATGTGTGTTGTTTCCTTTTCTGGGACTGATAAAGGTAGCGCCGGCAATGGCTGCACGACCTCAGACACCTGTCCCCCATGTTTGCTTCTGTTTTTGTATTTCTCTTGGATGGGTGTTCTGGAACGCAAATTTCATTATATGTTTTCATTATATGTTTACATATATATGACAATAAAGTATTCTTGATTCTTCTTGATTCTCTTTGGATCTATATAACAAATCCAGATACTGATCCTCTCAGTGATGATTACCTGTCGGCTGTTCTTTGCATTTCCACCTCAAATCTTGAACCTCAATTTACAGGTTCAAACCCAAAACAGACTTGATATCAATTTTATTTATATAGTGCCAAACCACAACAAGCCACAAGGCACGTTGTGTGTTACTTTTTATTTCCTTTCCCTTTTGGGAAGGCTGCAAACAGGGAGGCATAGACGATATGACGGGGACAAAGGGAACACACACACACACACACACAAATGAAATAATGGGGAACAGCTGGGCAGAACACATAGGAAGCTAAAACTAAACCCAAAGCACTAGAACCAAAGACGCTATCAAAATAAAACAGGAAGTGGCAGACAGAGAGACCAATACAAAGACATCCATACAGAATACAGAGACAGATATTAAATTAACTAGAAAAGAAGGAAAAAAGCTTCATGAAAATCCTTAAACACCAAAACTCAAAAAGTTGAAAAACACTGGTTCAAACCCAGGACCATGACACAGGCAGCATATACTGAGGTATCTAATATTGAGGTGTCTGCTTTTGAGAGCATAACACGCACAAACAGAAGCTGTTATGGGCTCACCATCATGTAGGACAGACTTGAAGGAGAGGTTGCAGCTCTGGATGTCGAAAGGGAATTTGTAAACGTGCATCTTGCAGGTGCTTACCACCACCTGGTCATTCTTATAATAAACCCCGCCTTCTGAATGAATGAAGAGGTAAGGACTTGGTGCAGCTTTGTCTTTCTCTGTCCTGTATGAGAGCAAATGAAAACTGATTATCAAACTATGGCAAATAATTTACATTATGGCATTACTTACTATTTACTATTTCTGCAGTCATGTTTCATCTTTACTAAATAAAACCTGCTACTTCTATGGGTGCAGCAATACCACTGATAAAGCTAGTGTATTTAGTGTGTTCATGTGGCATGTGTTGCAGTAGACAAAGCAAACAGTTTTTGAGTGTATTGTGTTATTTTATTATTGCTATGGTCCACTGAATCATAATGAACTTTGTTGCATTATCTCCATATTTTTTAAAAGATTCTTGACCTGAATTTCTTTAAAAATAAGTATTAAACAATTTTTTGGTCATTTCATTTTTTAGTGCACATCAAGACAAATATCCTGTTGCAACTATGATGACCTTTATTTTACAGTAAATTTGGTCACTGTGATAACTGCTCTGCATAGATTTTCTGAAGCCTGAAAACATTTGGATTGTTTTTAATCTGTATGGCAGTGGGTTATGGTTTCCTGACTGGCTCATTACAACCCCATGACTAACCATATGGAATATAACAAAACTCTTAAAAGAATAGCATGATTTTGTTTGCTGGATTTTGAGGGATATGTATAGAATTATAGAATTAGATTTTAATCACACAAGAAAAAAAAAACATCATCATGAGCATATAATTTCATTTTGCAGGCAAAGGTATTTATGAATGAGTATTAGGGCCACATTGAGAAAAAATTAAATTATGCATTCTGACAATAAAGTCAAAATTTTGAGAAAAAAGTCAAAATGTGAAGATTAAGTTTCAAGTCAAAAACTGCCACACCACATCTGCTACTCCAGAGTGTCTTGTACTATAGGGAAACTATAGAATCAGTTACAGTAACAAGGAAATTATTTCCCTTTAATACAAAAACACGATGTAGTGATGAGACCATTAAAGAGATGGTGCAGAAAGCTGCATCTGCTCAGTAGGAAAAAACAAACAAACTGGTGAAGGTCAGATACAAGGACATTGATGATTGCACCTTCATACAGTACAGAGGGGATATATAGAAGCACAAGACACAATAACACAGCTGATCAAGTTGTTTCATCAACCCAAAGCATTTTGTTGAGGGTACAGCAGCCGTGGCCATTTTTTGACTTGAATAGTGTTTCAGCTTTTTCTTAAAATAGTATTTGGACTTTTTTCTTGAAAGTTTGACTTTATTCTGAAAATGCACAATTTTATTTTCCTCAATGTGGCCCTAATACTCCTTCATAGGTGTTCACTGCCACTCGCACAATTTAACTCCTCGTGTGTAAAGTCAACAACCCACCTGTGCAGAACTCAGCAACCATGCTCATGTAACATAATTAAAAAGGTTCAGGTTAAACCCTACTGAATGGGACAATAGCAGCACCTACACTCTGAAATGTCACTGCGCTGACTAATAATGGCAAAGGATTATGGGTCAGAGTCCTCAGAGTAATGAAGGATTCATGTGGAGGTAACACATCTGTGAATGTTACTGAACTGTAACCAAAAGTAACGAAGTACAAATATTTTCTTACTGTACTTAAGAATATTTTTCAGGTATCTGTACTTTCCTTGGGTATTTAATTTTCTGATGACTTTTTATTTTTACTCCCTACATTTTTACACAAGTATCTGTACTTTCGACTTCTTACATTTTCAAAAACAGACTCATTACTTTAGGTTCAACACATCTGAGAGAAGTCTTTATTTCCAGTCGCTGCACTGTCAATCAAATGGTCTGAGCCTAAAGAGCAGAACAATAACACATAAGAGACAATCATACTGGAGTGTCCTCCATCACCGGGGCTTATTGCATACAAACAGGTTAAAGAGGTAAAACCATATAATTTATGTATCATTTATAGCGCTATAATCAGGACTAAAATGGGGCTGAACCAAATCCATAAGCTGTGCTCGTGGGAAATAAACAGCTTAGCTAGCACTGCTGAAGAGGAGCAAAAATAAAGGGAGGAACATGTGGCAGGTAATTTTAAAGGCAACGTTTCTAAAAGCTCAAAAAATATCAGCAAACACAAAAAGTGTGTGCAGTTTGTCACACAGTGTCTGCTAGCTAAAAGAAGAGCTGCTGTATTCAAAGGGAGAGAAAAGAAAGACAGAGAAGTTCACTCAGAGGACAAAGATGTAAGAAAAAGGACAAGAAGGAAGAAGAGAGGTTAGATTTAAAGGTAAGAAATGCCTGTAATGAGCTTGAAAGTGTAGCTAGCTAGCTTTGATGCAATGCCGATCAATTATTTAAAGAGCTGAGAAGACATCATACACAGGTCACACTTACAGAGAAGCTATCATGCACGTAAACATGTCTTTTTTGTGAGCGGTGCAGCAGATTCACTCTTGTGTCTAATGAAGCTCGAAGCTCAATTCTGCTCACTTGAATCAACTGACTTCTGACAGTTTGAAGGGGAGAACCCAAAGGAACCAAACTGGGAGCTGGTTCCACAGCAGAGGGGCCTGAAAGGCTCTGCCTCCCATTCTACTTTTAAACACTCCAGGTGTCGTGGTTCTGTGTGTTTACTACACTTTTGTGTAGTTTTGTTTTGTTTTATTTTTCAAGTTGTGTTTCTTAGTTCATCTTATGGTTTAGTTTCTCAGGTTGTTGTTTGGATGTTCTGTTTATTTAGTTATTTGTATGTTTTTCAGGTTCCCTTTGTTCATGTTCGTGTGTCTGTTTGGTTCCTCTCTCTCGGCCCTTCTCTGTTTAGTTTCCCTCTCCCTTTGCTCTAGTTTTGTTCTCCCTTAATGTCAAAAGCTGCTGGTGCACATCCTGTCCTGTGCTGAATGCCAGCTGATTAATCCAGCACTCATACCAAAGGCACTTTTCTGCCATTTACTGCTTGTGGATGTTCAGGTCAGCTCCCATGTCAGAATACCAAAAGAGATCCTGAAAGACCAGGGCACATTCTTCGTATCAGGCAAGGTACAAGAAGCTTGGGAATTACTAGGTATGAAGTCTTTTTGGAGGAGTGCGTACCATCCACAGATTGACAGTGAAACATCTGAATAAGTTGGACCATCTGCTGTCCACCCAGCCTCCCCAAGTAACCCACTGTGAGGTCGATTATCTCATCAATAGTTTTACATCCTCACTGCGTATGACTTTGGATACTGTGGCTCCTCTGAAAAGGAAAGCCTCAAATCAGAAGTGCCTGACTCCGTGGTATAATTCACAAACGCACAGCTTAAAGCAGATAACCCGAAAGCTGGAGAGGGAATGGCGTCTCACTAAATTAGAAGATGCTCATTTAGCCTGGAAAAAGAGTTTGTTGCTCTATAAAAAAGCCCTCCGTAAAGCTAGGACATCTTACTATTCATCATTAATTGAAGAAAATAAGAACAACCCCAGGTTTGTTTTCAGCACTGTAGCCAGGCTGACAAAGAGTCAGAGCTCTGTAGAGCCGAGTATTCCTTTCACTTTAACTAGTAGTGACTTCATGGATTTCTTTACAAATAAAATTTTAGACATTAGAGAAAAAAATTATTCATAACCATCTCAAAGATTATTCTTCATGTTCGGCTGCTTTCAGCACTGCTGGTATTTGTTTAGACTCTTTGGCTCCAGTTGATCTTTCAGAGTTAACTTCAATAGTTACTTCCTCCAAACCAGCAACATGTTTATTAGATCCCATTCGTACTAGACTGTTCAAAGAAGTCTTTCCAATTATTGATGCTTCAATCTTAAAAATTGGTTGGCTATGTACCACAGACCTTCAAGGTGCCATCATTGACCCAGCTGTCTTAGCTAATTATAGGCCAATCTCCAACCTTCCTTTTCTCTCAAAGACTCTTGAAAGAGTAGTTGTAAAACAGCTAACTGATCATCTGCAGAGGAACGGTTTATTTGAAGAGTTTCAGTCAGGTTTCAGAATTCATCACAGTACAGAAACAGCATTAGTGAAGGTTACAAATGATCTTCTTAGAGCCTCTGACAGTGTACTCATCTCTGTTCTTGTCCTGTTGGACCTCAGTGCAGCTTTTGATACTGTTGACCATAACATTTTATTACAGAGATTAGAGCTTGCTATAGGTATTAAAGGTACTGCACTGCAGTGGTTTGAATCATATTTATCTCATAGACTCCAATTTGTTCATGTAAATGGGGAGTCTTCTTCACACACTAAGGTTAATTATGGAGTTCCACAGGGTTCTGTGCTAGGACCAATTTTATTTACATTATACATGCTTCCCTTAGGCAGTATTATTAGAAAGCATTGAATCAATTTTCATTGTTATGCAGATGATACTCAGCTTTACCTATCAATGAAGCCAGATGACACACATCAATTAATTAAACTGCAGGAATGTCTTAAAGACATTAAGGCCTGGATGACCTCTAATTTCCTGCTTCTAAATTCAGATCAAACTGAAGTTCTTGTACTCGGCCCCACAAATCTTAGAAACATGGTGTCTAACCAGATACTTACTCTGGATGGCATTACTTTGGCCTCCAGTAACACTGTGTTACTGGTCATTTTTGACCAGGATATGTCCTTCAATGCACATATTAAACAAATATGTAGGACCGCTTTTTTGCATTTGCGCAATATTTCTAAAATTAGAAACATCCTTTCTCAGAGTGATGCTGAAAAGCTAATTCATGCATTTATTACTTCTAGGGTGGACTATTGTAATTCATTATTATCAGGCTGTCCTAAAAGCTCCCTGAAAAGCCTTCAGCTGATCCAAAATGCTGCAGCTAGAGTACTGACAGGGACTAGAAAGAGAGAGCATATTTCTCCCATATTGGCTTCTCTTCATTGGCTCCCTGTTAAATCTAGAATAGAATTTAAAATCCTTCTCCTCACATACAAGGTCTTGAATAATCAGGCCCCATCTTATCTCAAAGACCTCATAGTACCATATCACCCCAACAGAGCACTTCGCTCTCAGACTGCTGGCTTACTTGTGGTTCCTAGGATACTTAAGAGTAGAATGGGAGGCAGAGCCTTCAGCTTTCAGGCCCCTCTTCTGTGGAACCAGCTCCCAGCTTGGATTCGGGAGACAGACACCCTCTCTATTTTTAAGATTAGGCTTAAAACTTTCCTTTATGATCAAGCTTATAGTTAGAGCTGGATCAGGTGACCCTGAACCATCCCTTAGTTATGCTGCTATAGGCCTAGTCTGCTGGGGGGTTCACATAATGCACTGTTTCTTTTCATTCACCTTATTTACTTTGCTTATACTCCACTCTGCATTTAATCATTAATTGATATTAATCTCTGGCTCTCTTCCACAGCATGTCTTTCTCTCCCCTCAGCCCAACCGGTCGCGGCAGATGACCCCCCCCCCTGAGCCTGGTTCTGCTGGAGGTTTCTTCCTGTTAAAAGGGAGTTTTTCCTTTCCACTGTCACCAAGTGCAGCTCATAGGGGGTCGTTTTGACTGTTGGGTTTTCTCTGTATTATTGTAGGGTCTTTACCCACAATACAAAGCGCCTTGAGGCGACTGTTTGTTGTGATTTGGCGCTATATAAATAAAATTGAATTGAATTGAATTGAATTGGATTGTCACTTTGGGCTTGCTGTTTTATCACTTTTAGAAATATTTTGTATAATACAGTAATATTTAAGTAAATGCTGTTTCTGCTTCAGTTAACTTTTTTGTTTCTGCTGTAGTCTCATTTTTGATTTTCTGGTTTATTAAAATGTTAAAATCAATTTTGCTGCTTTCTTGTCAGTAATGAGTCTGTGTGCTTTTGTGATCAATTGATAATATAATTAAGGTTCATTAGAGTAATATTTCCCGGGGTGAAATTCCCTATGTGGTACTGTCCACACACACACACACACACACACACACACACACACACACACACACACACACACACACACACACACAAAGTGAAGATATGTGTTTTTTGAATGTACTGTATGTGCATATATGTTACTTACATCTCTTCAATAACTATATCTGGCATCCACATATATTGAATAGGAATTGATATATTTTTAATTCCACAGAATTCATCTGGATTCCAGGAAATGAGCTCATTGTTCCACATCTGCATAAAGGGATGCAAAAAGGAAGGAAGGGATAGAAGCAGAGACAAATACAGAGAGAAAGGATGAAACAATGTAATCATGATTAGTTTGAATTTTAACAATACAGTTAAAAAAAATTATGTGCATACAAGAGGAAACTCACCAAACTAACCCAAATGTAAGAAACGAAGGTCTGGTCGATTTCTCTCTGTAAATAAAGAATTTTAACACAGTGTTTATTCAGGTAGATACAAGTCAAGCTCAACTACAGTTCAGAATGAAGGTACTGTACTGTAAGGCAAACACCCTACAATCCCCAAAATTAAGACACTGATCAGCACTTGGCAACAGTGGGAAGTAAAAGCTCCCTTTTAACAGGAAGAGACCTCCAGCAAAACTGAGCTGATGGAGGAACTCTCATATTTACAGGTTAAAGACACAAATTCAAATTCAAAACCCAGGCAAAGCTAGCAGAAAAAAGAAGAGAAAAGGAAAGCATGACCAAACACAGACTATGGAAGAGAGAAGACAAAATGTAATGTCATTAAACAGTAAATAAACACATGGAGAGAGAAAAGATGGGAGTGAAGAAGAAACAGTCATTGCATCAAGGGAAGTCCCCTAGCAGCCTGATCCCATTGCAGAATAATTAAAGGAAGGATCGAGGTCAACTGATGCAGCCCTAGCTGTGAGGAAAAGGAAGGTTTGAAGCCTAAACTTAAAAATATAAAGACTGTTCTCTATGCACATGACATGTTGGTACTGTGTCAGGACCTGGCTACTTCACTGCCAGCTTTATTACAAAGCATCAAAGAATATTCTAAAATTTCTAGTTATTGTATTAACTGGCCCAAAGCCATGTCAGTATCACAAAACTGTACACACAACCAACTGGCTGCATTCAATTTTAAATGGCTGCCAAAAGGAATGAAATACTTAGGGATAGAGTTGGGCCCAGATGTAAGAGAAACTATGAAAATATTAGGAAAAATTACTTGGATAATTGAAGTAAACTAAATGACATTTATGGGGTCAAGCAAACACAATAAAAATGGTTGTGGCACCACAAATAAATTACCTTACTGGGATAATAATTATGTCAGTTCCTACACTGTAAAAAAGAATTTGTTGACTCAACTTGACTTTGTCACATAAACTTGTTGTTTTGACTGCGTTAAGTTTTGAATGTGTAAATTTCCAAGTTAACTCCTCTTAAATAAATTAGTTGATCTAACATGCAGTTTGTTGACTTAACTTCTTGCATGATTTGGATTTAAAAGGATTAGTTAGAAGAACTGAAAACATGTAATTTGAACTGTTTATCAAGTTTGACCAAATGGCTCCAAATAAAACATTTATTTTTTTAAACTTATATTACAAAGCAGTAGCTTAGTTCATACCCTCCAAAGCTTACTGACAAGAAAATACCCACAAAGCTACTATATCATGACAATGACCAAGTCATTCTAAACTTAAACGCAAGACACAAAAAAATACTTGAAGATGCATTTCAAGAAAGCATTTTATTGTATCAATGTTGTGTAATTGACTTGTTCAGAGTTCATAAAATCAAGTGTCCCAAAGACACAGTGTTAAAAAGCCCATCCTGCAGACCACGCATTAGCAGCATGGAGGGAGCACGATTCACCCAGTGACCAATAGGCATACAGCTATCAGTTAATAGCTCACAGCCGCTCTCCCCCTGCTGTAGCAGCGGAGAGCGTAGTCAGATGGACGGAGCAGCTGCACACAAGTTATCGGACTTTTGGGCAAAATCGGACTAAAGCTGGCCTGTGTGCATTCATGGGACTAGTAAGTTCACCTTGTGAGCATCGTGCATGTTGTTTTTGATTTAGCCATATTTGATAATAGTTATTACTGTTAGTGTATAAGCGGCTCTGTTGTTGTTATATAAGCGAGTGTGCTAGCCTGGCTTCACAAGTTATGTTGTAGTTGTGATGAGCTAATGTGTGTCGAACAAAGTTAGCGTGTAATGTTTATACCTGTTGCTGTCGACAGCCCCTCTGTTACCCCTTTTGCACCGCCGGGGTTCTGGTGCCCGTGCTGTTCCCAAAAGAACCAGCAAAAAGGTTAGGAACAGGCCCGCGTTTCCACTGCGCTTGCGAACCACTCCTTTACGTATGAGTGTGGGCGGGTCCTCGTCTGGACGCGGAAACCGAAGCGCACAAACGTGGGAGAACACGCTCCCCTTTCTGTGCTGCAAATACGTTTTACGGGCCAAACCAAACTACTGCAGCATCTGTGTGCAGCACAGAGGGAAACACAGACAGTGATTAGAGCAAGACGACAAGTACGCAGTCTCTGGAGCTTGAAAAGGGGCGACTGGACTTCTTTTTGTTTCTTGAAGACGTTTCACCTCTCATCCAAAAGGCTTCTTCAGTTCTCAACCAAATGGTGGAGAGACCCAGGTATTTAAACCCCTGTGGGCGTAGTCCCCTGGAGGTGGTTATGACCCTCTATTGATCGTGTGCTTGAACACATGTGCCCAGGTGTGAAGGGGGCGTGGGTCATATTTAATCAGTGGTTTCAGTTGAAACCAACTTAGGACTCCGCTCCATTGTTTCCTGTGGCCTATTGAGGTCACTGGAACAAAGGTGTGAATGGGGGTTGAGACGTCTGGGAAGGGAGCTCAGGACAGCACTGTAAGCGGGGGAAAGTTGGTGACGTAATCCACCTCCTCTGTTCAATGATGGTTGTTCACAGTGGACATAGATGGCTTCTTTCACTCCTCTTTCAAACCATCTGTTTTCCCTGTCCAAAATGTGGACATTGGCATCCTCAAAAGAGTGCCCTTTTTCCTTCAGATGCAGATGTACTGCTGAATCTTGTCCTGTCGAGGTGGCTCTTCTATGTTGTGCCATTCGTTTGTGAAGAGGCTGTTTGGTTTCACCAATGTAGAGGTCCGAGCACTCTTCACTGCACTGAACAGCATACACTACATCGCTGATCTTGTGTTTGGCGGGTTTGTCCTTGGGATGAACCAGTTTTTGTCTTAGGGTGTGACTTGGTTTGAAGTATACTGAGATGTCATGCTTGGAGAAAATTCTTCTGAGTTTCTCTGACAAGCCTGACACATATGGGATGACAATGTTGTTCCTCTTGTCCTTCCTATTCTCTGTAGTTTGTGTTTGGCCTTCATTCCTGTGCATCTTAGCTGATTTGATGAAGGCCCAGTTGGGGTACCGACAAGTACGCACTTTGTGTCCTTTTTTCTGTGATATGAACTGATACAAAGCAGCAAGTTCAGCCTTAGAGCCCAACCTAACTCCCAGCTGTGAAAATCACTTAGCTTTTCTCATGTAATACACATGTAATATGGTAGAAAACTTGATGTTGAGATGGCAGAGTCAAGCCCTTCTGCCGCTTTCATCACATGCTCTTGGTTCCAGACCAGCTAGTTTGGAGGGCCCGAGTTGAACCCGTTTTTCGGCCGAGCACCGAGTGCGTTTGTGGTGGAAAAACCGCTGAATGGTTCCAATACTGGCACCGACACCGGAACCCCGTCAGTGGAAAAGCAGCTTGTGTTAAACCGTATGTCAGCGCGGCACTGGACTGAATTATTCTGTCCAGTAGAGGGTAGTGTTGGCCCTAAAATGAGAGATTTTCTCCAGTCAATGCTTCTGTGCTGTTTCACCTTACTTGTCCTTACTGTTATAGGATAATTTGTTTGATAATTTGTAACCAACTTCATTCATTTACAAGAAACTTTTTCTTTTGCTCTCCATATATATCCAATGCAATATTTGGAGGGTGGCCACAGCTCCAGCGTGCAAAATGGAGCATGGGTCTGATTAACTTTTTTTGATCGTGATAGTGTACAGAATGTCTGTAAACAATTTCATATATTTCCACAAAACTAAATCTTTTGCTCTCCATATAAACCCAATGAAGTATTTGGGGTGTGGTCACAGCTGTGGCATGCAAAACAGAGCATGGGTCTCATTGACTTTTTTTGATCAGGATGATGTCAGGAATGTTCAAACAAATTTTCATGCATTTCAGAGAAACTAATTTTGTGGACGCTATACAAATTTTCATTAGCTTCTGTAAGGGGCGTGATTGCACCTATAGCCTTGAATCCGTAGTTATGGGTTCAGCCTAAGTTTGTTCACAAGTGATTTCATTTTTAGGCTGATGGGGCAAAGCATGTGTGAACGACTGCACAAACAATTTTGTAGCAAGGGAGAAAAACAAAGGCCAAATTTAACGGCCTGGTGTGACATTTGGACGTGTTACATATGTGCAGGGGTGAAAGTAAGCCGGTACGGTCCGGTACTGCGTACCACTAAAAGATTCTGCGCCGGTACACAGTACCGGCAAGACTTGGAGCAGGTGCCTGCTGTAAAGCCGCCATTTAGAACCAGTCACGGGTGAACTTTGGGTCAGAATAGATCCGCTAGCAATAAGCAGTCTAAAACACGACTTAATCAGTTAATAAACGTGGTGGAGGGTTTTGTGTGTCCCAGTGATCCCAGGAGCTATGTTGCCCGGGGGCTTGTCCCCCTGGTAGGGTCTCCCATGGCAAACTGGTCCTGGGTGAGGGTCCAGACAAAGAGTGGTTCAGAAGACCCCTATGTTTGTAACAGCAAGGGAACAGTTTACCCTGCCCGGGATAGGGTTACCGGGGCTGGAGAGTGCTCCATCTGATGACTCCATAGTCTTGCTGGGAGACTTCAACGCTCACATGGGCAATGACAGTGAGACCTGGAGGGGCGTGATTGGGAGTAACGGCCTGCCCGATCTGAACCCGAATGGTGTTTTGTTATTGGACTTCTGTGCAAACCACAGTTTGTCCACAACGAACACCATGTTCGAACATAAGGATGTCCATAAGTGCACATGGCACCAGGACACCCTAGGACGCAGGTTGATGATCGATTTTGTAATCGTATCATCAGATCTGCAGCCGTATGTTCTGGACACTCAGGTGAAGAGAGGAGCTGAGCTGTCAACTGATCACCACCTGGTGGTGAGTTGGATCAGGTGGCGGAGGAAGATGTTGGACAGACCTGGGGCACCTAAATGTATTGTGAGGGTGTGCTGGGAATGCCTGGCAGAAGCCCCAGTCCGGGAGATCTTCAACTCCCACCTCCGGCAGAACTTCGACAGCATTCCGAGGGAGGCTGAGGACATTGAGTCCGAATGGACTCAATGGAGGACGTTGGTGCCTGTCGTGGTGGTAACCCCCGAACCAGATGGTGGACACCGGAGGTGAAGGGAGCCATCAAGCTGAAGAAAGAGTCCTATCAGGCGTGGTTATCCTGTGGGACTCCGGAGGCAGCTGACAGGTATCGGCAGGCCAAGCGGAATGCAGCTCTGTACATCAGTCTCTGTACAACTGCAGTGAGAGCTTGGTCCATATAGCCGGTAATAAGTCGGATTCATTTCCTGTGGGTGTTGGACTCCGTCAGGGCTGCCCTTTGTCACTGATTCTATTCATAATTTTTCTGGACAGAATTTCTAGGCGTAGCCAGGTGGCGGAAGGCTTCTTCCTTGGTAGCCTCGGAGTCTCATCTCTGCTGCAGATGATGCGGTCCTGTTGGCTTCATCAGGGGTTGGCCTCCAGCTCGCAGTGGAACGGTTCGCAGCTGAGTGTGAAGTGGCTGACATGAGAATCAGCACCTCTAAGTCTGAGGCCATGGTCCTCAGCCAGAAAAAGGTGGAGTGTCCTCTCCGGCTCAGGAACGAGTTCTTGCCCCAAGTGGAGGAGTTCAAATATCTCAGGGTCTTGTTCACGAGTGATGGGAGAAGGGAGCGGGAGATCGACAGACAGGTCGGGGCTGCTTCTGCAGTGATGCAGACGCTGCACCGCTCTGTCGTTGTGAAGAGGGAGCTTAGTGTAAAAGCGAAGCTCTCGATTTACTGGTCGATCTACGTTCTTACCCTCACCTATGGTCACGAGCTTTGGGTAGTGACCGAAAGAATAAGATTGCGAATACAAGCGGCAGAAATGAGTTTCCTTCGAAGGGTGGCTGGCCTCTCCCTCAGAGATAAAGTGAGGAGTGCGGCCATCTGGGAGGGGCTCAGAGTAGAGCCGCTGCTCCTCCACATCGAAAGGAGCCAGTTGAGGTGGCTCGGGCATCTGATTAGGATGCCTCCTGGCTGCCTCTTGGGTGAGGTGTTCCGGGCATGTCCCATCGGGAGGAGGCCCCGTGGTAGACCCAGGACACGCCGGAGAGATTATATCTCTCGGCTGGCCTGGGAACGCCTTGGGGTCCCTCCAGATGAGCTGGAGGAGGTGGCTGGGGAGAGGGAAGCCGGGCTTCTCTGCTTAGGCTCCTGCCCCCGTGACCTGGTCCCGGATAAGCGGAAAAGAATGGATGGATGGATGGATATAATAAAGAGTGGGAGAAAGAGAGCGCACTTAAAGAACGAATCAGAGCTCAGATGGGAGACTGTGGCACAAAAAGTGGGTGCACACTATATGCAATACATAGGGGCGCCTCACAAGAGGGGGGGGCATCAAAATGATGCGGCGATGTAATTTCTGTAGTCGGCATTTTCTGTATTTAACAGCTATGCATATGTGATGATCAATAACAGGGGCACGGCACTGATTAGGCACCCCTGTGCTCTTTCACCTCCGCTCCTCCTGTCCCCCCCCCCCCCATACACACATTTTTTTGTTTTGTTTTTTTTTGATGGAAAATCAAAGCCTGTAACAGAAGTCTTGTATTTTATAAGTCCATGAATAAGTGAGATCTGCTCGCATGAACACAGCAAACCTTGAGCGAGTGTGTGTGTTTTCTTTTGGGAAGGGGGGGGGGCGCTAAAATTGTGTCCTCATACACCTCAGAAAGTGGCTGTGTTCCTGGTGGGAGACGTATCAAAGGCAATCTGCAGATTTTGCAAGTGTGAAATATGTGCTCACCATGCTGATTTAATTCAACGTGCTAATACCGAGAAACACACAAAAAAAAACTGTGCACCCTTCTCTTCTATGAGGCTAAGAAACATTGGTTTTATTGCTCCAAAACACAATGAGACAAAACAAAGAAATGAGCTATACTACTGTTTAAAAGCAGCATCAGTCTACACAATGCTGTGGATTGGCAGTTGGGCTTATTTTGGGCTTGTTTTCATAGAGGTGGTTGCATGTTTCTATCTTCAGATCTGGCAACACTGGTTAAAAGGCAACTACATGGGTTTTCCAGAGGCAATAATAACCACAGGGCGTAGTTTTTTCAGGTGATTTTGGTTCGGCCAGTTAAAACGTTAAAACGTTCACCGCTACATTTAATGTTGGTCTACTTGTTACAAAATATCTCAATTAAAAGCAAAGAGAGATGAACTAATTGTGTTTCATGTTATTCTGCTCAATTTCAACAACACAGCACAGCTGGAAAACACTGCTTATGACCAGAGATTTCATTTATGCTACATGAGAGCGCATTCACCTCCAAAACACAGTGGATGCCAAGGAGATTGAGGTTTGCAAAAGTTTGGTGGTTATTTCTTTCCAGAAGTTTTCTATTGGTGGACAGTAGCAGAATGCATGGAGGTGGTCATCGGTTGTGTTAAGTGTAGAGTGTGTGCAAACATCTCAGTTCCTTCTCTGGAGCTTGAAAAAGGCGACTGGACTTCTTTTTGTTTCTTGAAGACGTTTCACCTCTCATCCGAAAGGCTTCTTCAGTTCTCAACCAAATGGTGGAGAGACCCAGGTATTTAAACCCCTGTGGGCGTAGTCCCCTGGAGGTGGTTATGACCCTCTATTGATCATGTGCGTGAACACATGTGCCCAGGTGTGAAGAGGGCGTGGGTCATATTTAATCAGTGGTTTCAGTTGAAACCAATTTAGGACTCCGCTCCATTGTTTCCTGTGGCCTATTGAGGTCACTGGAACAAGGTGTGAATGGGGGTTGAGACGTCTGGGAAGGGAGCTCAGGACAGCACTGTAAGCGGGGGAAAGTTGGTGACGTTGGTCCAGTCGCCTTTTTCAAGCTCCAGAGACTACTATGACCTGGATGACTGAGAATCTACACAGACATCTCAGTTCCTTAACAACAAAAATATATTCCACATTGTCAAGTGATTCTAATTTTTTTGTTGTAGTACTGGCAAGAATTTAAATCTACTTTCACCCTTGCATATGTGTATCAAATTTCATACATGTACGTGAAACACAGCAGTGGAAATTGAACTAAAGGTGGTGCTGTAGAGCCATTTTGAGAGGCCCATGCCTGAAACCATCAAAATCCTTAAACTTTTATACTTAAACACCTAAATCAAGATGGCGCCAGTGTGTACGGCACGCTGTCTATCGCTCTTTACTTTGTTTGTGTTTTTGTTGTTCCTCTGTGTCATACAAAATGTCAAGTCGCTACTGGTGTATGATCGTCAAACACTATTGGAGCTTCGTCGGTTTGCTGGAAAACTCGGACAGTACCACCACGAAAGACAAGATTCTTTGCCCCCGTTCTTGTCAGGAATACCGGCTTTTCTCTACCGACCTCCAGGCCCACCGCACTGGAGGAAGCGTCACAGACGTCGGATGAAGCGCGGCGGGCGGCTGGTGAAGCTAAAGGTATATCTGGCCCGCTCTTCCAGAGCTTTCCTAACCCAAAATGAACCTGATCCTAATTTTTTTGCTTCGTGGCGTTCTTTGGATCATGTCAACTCCTGGCTTGCCTGGCTTGTACCTGTTGTTGGCCCGCATCAAGTTATCCCACCCCCGCGCTCCTACCCACTACGCCTGCACCGGCGAGGAGTGAACCTCGAGAACCTGTGGCCTCTGGCGCGCACTCCCCCCACTACTGCTGTTCTGTATCCGGCTCCCATCAGGATGGGTCTGGTGACCGCCAGATCTGTAACGAACAAAACTTTTATTATAAAAGATTTCTTTATTTCCCATGGACTGGATTTCTTCTGCGTGACTGAAACCTGGATGTCTCCTGGTGAGTCCAGCGCCTTTTCTGAACTGTTGCCACCTGACTGTTTGTATTTCAATTCTCCGCAGTCCTCGGGTTGTGGCGGAGGTTTAGCGACTGTTTTCAAATCGATCTTTGAATGTAAGCAGTTGTCTCCTTCAGTTTCATACTCCAGCTTTCAACTGAGTCTTTTTGAGTTGGGCCACTCTCCTGCGCTGCTCTGCGCGGTGGTTTACCGTCCACCAAAGTATAATAAAGACTTTTTAAGTGACTTTTCTGACCTCTTGGCTGAAATCATGCCAAGGTATGACCAAGTTTTAATGGTTAGGGATTTTAATATTCATATTTGTTGCCCCGAGAAGCCTCTGGTGAAGGATTTTTTAGATTTAGTGGAATCTTTTAATCTAATTCAGTCTGTGAATGGTCCCACTGAGGAACGTGGGCACACATTGGATCTTGTTTTATCTTCTGGTTTATCTGTTCTTAATTTTGTCATGTCCTGGGCCGTTGGCCCAGCGTTTTGTGTTAATTTATTTCCTGAGTTTGTCCTCCCTGTATGTTTGTCATGTTCCCAGTGTTGTGACTTGTCTGCGTGTTCCTTGGTTTATCACTTCCTGTTTTATTTTGCCAATGTGATTTCCTTGTGCTTTGTGTTTAGCTTTGCTTCCCCTGTGTAATTAGTTTCATTTGCCTCACCTGTTGTTCCCTGCTGTTTCCTCTTGCCCTGATTACCCATTGTGTATTTAAGCCCTCAGTTTTCATTTGTTCTCTGTCGCGTCGTTGATGTTTTGTGCCCGCATGTTCCTGTGTTCCCTGTGCCTGCCCTTCGTCTCCCTGTGCCTCCCTTCCAAGGTTTTTGTATTTGTGTTTCCCCGTTGAAATAAATCCCCTTTTTAGTTATGTTTGCTTCTGGAGTCCTTCATGTGAGTCCTTCCTCGTCCGTTTCCTCCCCGGCCATGACAGAACGACGCGACCATTACAAAACCCCCTCCGGCTCCAATTTTTTCGACGGCACTCGTCTAGCGCTGGGGGGCCCGGCGTCTTTGAACAGTCCCCGTCATCGTCACTCACCTGCCTCCCCTTTCGCTGATCCCTCCCTTCCTCGGCAGCCGCGGAGGAGAGGGAGTTCCCGGCAGCAACGGCGGAAGGCACCCCGAGACCCGAGCGGTATAACGCCGCGGACCGCTTCACCATTTCACACCCAATCCTCCGTTTCCGTGAGTAACACTGGCTTCAACGCTACTATGCCTACGGACAATTATTCCCGTCACCCCCCTGCCTTTCCCCTCCCTGAGGTGGCAAAGCAGACCATTATCCGTTGGGTGGATTCACTGGTTATGGACCTTCTGGCTGACCCATGTGAGCAGGAACAGCAACAGCTCACGGCCCAGCTGCAAGGGCTAGTCGATGATTACCCTTGGTTATTTGGCTCTCTGCATGGGTTAGTGCAGGATTTCTTAACCTCCACCCTTCACCTACAGCAGTCCCCAGTGTCAGCTCATTCTCAGTCCCCAGTGTCAGCTCATTCTCAGTCCCCAGTGTCAGCGCATTCTCAGTGCCCGGTGTCAGCTGTGTCTCAGTCTCCCCAGTCAGCTGTGCCTCAGGCTGCTTCCACGCAGTCAGCTCCTCTCCCTAGCTCGCAGTCAGTCTCCTCGCAGTCAGTCTCCTCGCAGTCAGTCTCCTCGCAGTCAGTCTCCTCGCAGTCAGTCTCCTCGCAGTCAGTCTCCTCGCAGTCAGTCTCCTCGCAGTCAGTCTCCTCGCAGTCAGTCTCCTCGCAGTCAGTCTCCTCGCAGTCAGTCTCCCCTAGCTCGCAGTTAGCTCTAACGCCCTTAGCTCCTGCTCTCTCTAGCTCGCAGTCTGCTCTCTCTAGCTCGCAGTCTGCTCTTTCTGTCTCCCGGCCTGCTTCCACGCGGCCAGTTTTGACGTACTCAGGCCCCTCTAGCCTTCAGTCGGTTTCCCTAATGTCTGTTCACCCTAGCACTCTGTCAGTTCCTCCAGTGTCAGTTCCTCCAGTGTCAGTTCCTCCAGTGTCAGTTCCTCCAGTGTCAGTTCCTCCAGTGTCAGTTCCTCCAGTGTCAGTTCCTCCTCAGTCGCAGTGTTCCCAGTCAGCTGTAGCTCCAGCTCCTCCTCAGTCGCAGTGTTCCCAGTCAGCTGTAGCTCCAGCTCCTCCTCAGTCGCAGTGTTCCCAGTCAGCTGTAGCTCCAGCTCCTCCTCAGTCGCAGTGTTCCCAGTCAGCTGTAGCTCCAGCTCCTCCTCAGTCGCAGTGTTCCCAGTCAGCTGTAGCTCCAGCTCCTCCTCCGTCGCAGTGTTCCCAGTCAGCTGTAGCTCCAGCTCCTCCTCAGTCGCAGTCTCAGACCCCTCAGTTAGCTCCAGCTCTCTCTGCTCACCCTGCTCCCGCTCCCTTGGCTCCAGCTCCCCCTGCACCCGTACCTGTTCCGCGGGTGGGGGCAGCCACGGACGGGCTGACCTCTGCACCCGTACCTGTTCCGCGGGTGGGGGCAGCCACGGACGGGCTGACCTCTGCACCCGTACCTGTTCCGCGGGTGGGGGCAGCCACGGACGGGCTGACCTCTGCACCCGTTCCTGTTCCGCGGGTGGGGGCAGCCACGGACGGGCTGACCTCTGCACCCGTTCCTGTTCCGCGGGTGGGGGCAGCCACGGACGGGCTGACCTCTGCACCCGTTCCTGTTCCGCGGGTGGGGGCAGCCACGGACGGGCTGACCTCTGCACCCGTTCCTGTTCCGCGGGTGGGGGCAGCCACGGACGGGCTGACCTCTGCACCCGTTCCTGTTCCGCGGGTGGGGGCAGCCCCGGACGGGCTGACCTCTGCACCCGTTCCTGTTCCGCGGGTGGGGGCAGCCACGGACGGGCTGACCTCTGCACCCGTTCCTGTTCCGCGGGTGGGGGCAGCCACGGACGGGCTGACCTCTGCACCCGTTCCTGTTCCGCGGGTGGGGGCAACCAGGTCCAAGCCTTCGCATCGGTTTTCTGTGTTAGCTGCAGCAGCAGGGTCTCAGTCAGCTCTAGCTCCAGTCGCTCTCCCTCGCCTTCAGTCAGCTCCAGTAACTCTTCCTCGGTCCCCAGTGTCAGCTGTTTCAGTGCCCTCTCAGTCAGTTCCCTCAGCCCCTGTCTTAGTTCCTTCGGTTTTGGTCCCAGTTCCCTCAGCTCCTGCTCCTTCTGTAGCTCCAGTAGTGTCAGCTCCCTCTCAGGCCCCAGTGTCAGCTAGCTCTCGGTCTGTTTCCACGCAGCCAGATCTCCCTAGCTCTCGGTCTGTTTCCACGCAGCCAGATCTCCCTAGCTCTCGGTCTGTTTCCACGCAGCCAGATCTCCCTAGCTCTCGGTCTGTTTCCACGCAGCCAGATCTCCCTAGCTCTCGGTCTGTTTCCACGCAGCCAGATCTCCCTAGCTCTCGGTCTGTTTCCACGCAGCCAGATCTCCCTAGCTCTCGGTCTGTTTCCACGCAGCCAGATCTCCCTAGCTCTCGGTCTGTTTCCACGCAGCCAGATCTCCCTAGCTCTCGGTCTGTTTCCACGCAGCCAGATCTCCCTAGCTCTCGGTCTGTTTCCACGCAGCCAGATCTCCCTAGCTCTCGGCCTGCTTCCACGCAGCCAGTCGTCTCCCGGCCTGCTTCCACGCAGCCAGTCGTCTCCCGGCCTGCTTCCACGCAGCCAGTCGTCTCCCGGCCTGCTTCCACGCAGCCAGTCGTCTCCCGGCCTGCTTCCACGCAGCCAGTCGTCTCCCGGCCTGCTTCCACGCAGCCAGTCGTCTCCCGGCCTGCTTCCACGCAGCCAGTCGTCTCCCGGCCTGCTTCCACGCAGCCAGTCGTCTCCCGGCCTGCTTCCACGCAGCCAGTCGTCTCCCGGCCTGCTTCCACGCAGCCAGTCGTCTCCCGGCCTGCTTCCACGCAGCCAGTCGTCTCCCGGCCTGCTTCCACGCAGCCAGTCGTCTCCCGGCCTGCTTCCACGCAGTCCCCTGCACCTCGGCTATTCCTCGAGCAGCCCCTGCTGCTCAATAAAGCAGCAGTGTGCCCTGTTCCGCGGTCCCAGCCTACGCATCCGGTGCCTCACTATGTAGGCCCCGTTCAGCCCATGGGCTCAGCTCACTCCAAGCCGATGGGGGTCTCCGCTCAGTCCGAGCGCTCCGCGCCAGAGGGTCCCGCTCAGTCCGAGCGCTCCGCGCCAGAGGGTCCCGCTCAGTCCGAGCCGATGGGGGTCTCCGCTCAGTCCGAGCGCTCCGCGCCAGAGGGTCCCGCTCAGTCCGAGCCGATGGGGGTCTCCGCTCAGTCCGAGCGCTCCGCGCCAGAGGGTCCCGCTCAGTCCGAGCCGATGGGGGTCTCCGCTCAGTCCGAGCGCTCCGCGCCAGAGGGTCCCGCTCAGTCCGAGCCAGGGGGTCCCGCTCAGTCCGAGCGCTCCGCGCCAGAGGGTCCCGCTCAGTCCGAGCCGATGGGGGTCTCCGCTCAGTCCGAGCGCTCCGCGCACGAGGGTCCCGCTCAGTCCGAGCCGATGGGGGTCTCCGCTCAGTCCGAGCGCTCCCCGTCACCCGAGGGTTCCCCACCAGAGCCCGGGGTCGCCCTTCTCCGCCGCCGCATGCCCCGCGGTCGGCCTCCAGTGACTCCTCCTCGTCGTCGCCGCCGCCGCTGGGAGCGCGGTCGGCCTCCAGTGACTCCTCCTCGTCGTCGCCGCCGCCGCTGGGAGCGCGGTCGGCCTCCAGTGATTCCTTCTCGGCCTCGTCGCCGCCGCCGCTGGGAGCGCGGTCGGCCTCCAGTGATTCCTTCTCGTCCTCGTCGCCGCCGCCGCTGGGAGCGCGGTCGGCCTCCCTCGTTGGGATTTTGCTTTGTGGCCCCTTGGCCTCTGCGGCCTCCTGAACTGTGTGTTTTTTGTTTTTGGATTTCCCACTGACTCCCCTGAACTGTGGACTGTTTTTTCCCCTGCTGTTTTTTGTTTTGTCATAGCTCCTGGACTGTTCCTTGTTTCGGCCCCCTGTTTTGGACATTGGAGCTCTCCGGCCTTGTGCCGTCGCTTTTTGTTTCATCCGGTTGTTTTTTTTTTTTGCTTCTCGTCCCCGTGTTTTGTTCTTGTTTGGACTGTGTTGCCTCTGCTCTGCCTCATTTTGATGCCCCCTGTTGGACTGTCTCCGGCCTTGTGCCGTCGCCTTTTGTTCTGGTCCTGTGTTTTTGTTTTCTTCTTGTCGGGGTTTGTTTTGTTTTGTTCACGCCCTGTGATTTCTGTTTTGCTCCCTGTCTTTGTTTTTGTTTCGGGCCCTCCCTCCTGGTCCCCCGCCTCCCGCCCTTGTCTGGTTTTGTTTCTGGTTTTGGCCGTCGGGAGCCGGCCTTTGAGGGGGGGGTACTGTCATGTCCTGGGCCGTTGGCCCAGCGTTTTGTGTTAATTTATTTCCTGAGTTTGTCCTCCCTGTATGTTTGTCATGTTCCCAGTGTTGTGACTTGTCTGCGTGTTCCTTGGTTTATCACTTCCTGTTTTATTTTGCCAATGTGATTTCCTTGTGCTTTGTGTTTAGCTTTGCTTCCCCTGTGTAATTAGTTTCATTTGCCTCACCTGTTGTTCCCTGCTGTTTCCTCTTGCCCTGATTACCCATTGTGTATTTAAGCCCTCAGTTTTCATTTGTTCTCTGTCGCGTCGTTGATGTTTTGTGCCCGCATGTTCCTGTGTTCCCTGTGCCTGCCCTTCGTCTCCCTGTGCCTCCCTTCCAAGGTTTTTGTATTTGTGTTTCCCCGTTGAAATAAATCCCCTTTTTAGTTATGTTTGCTTCTGGAGTCCTTCATGTGAGTCCTTCCTCGTCCGTTTCCTCCCCGGCCATGACAAATTTGGAAGTTGGTGATGCAGTGTTCTCAGATCATATGCCTGTTCTATTTGATTTCGTTCCTCTCTGTCAACCTGCTAAAAAATGCGCTCCTGTTCGGCGCTTCTGTGCTCTTAAACCTTCCACCGCTGTTCATTTCGCTGCTGTTTTTGACCACGAAGTGACCTCAAACCTTTCTGTGGCCTCCAGTACTGAGGAGCTGACCCTTCAATTTAATTCTATTTGCCGAACCGTCCTGGACTCTGTAGCTCCATTAAAAATTAGGCAATTAAAGCACAGACCAGAGCCATGGTTAAATGAGTATACCCGTGCCATTAGACGGGAGTGCAGGAAAGCTGAACGTAGGTGGAAAAAGGACAGTTTGCAGGTTCATTTTGAAATACTGAGAGAAAGATTGCAGTGTTATCAGAAAACTGTTAAAGCTGTTACGTCGAAATTCTTTTCAGATATCATTGTCTCTAACTCTCACAACCCCCGTGTGCGTTTTACCACACTGAACTCTGTCCTAAATGTCCATGAAGCTGTCCATCTGGACGCTTCCAGTGAAATTTGTGATAGATTCCTTCACTTCTTTTTAGAGAAGGTGATAAGCACTAGGGCCCTAATTTCACCACCTTCTCATGATCCATCTACCCCAATACCTTGTTCAGCTCAGTTTGACCACTTTGAGCCAGTCTCTCTCTCCTTTTTAGAGAAGCTGGTTTCCAGTTTGAAGCCATCAGGTTCCCCATTTGATGTTGTTCCCTCTCGGCTTGTTAAACAAGTTTTTCCTGCCCTTGGCCCATTCATTCTCAGCATTATCAATAGCAGTTTGACCTCTAGTGTGGTGCCAAAAAGTTTTAAACATGCTGTTGTGCAGCCCTTGCTGAAGAAACCTGGCCTAGACTCTTCGGTTTTAGCAAACTTTAGGCCCGTCTCCAAGCTACCGTTTTTTTCAAAAATCCTCGAAAGATTGTTTTCACCCAACTAAAGACTTTCCTGGATGAACATGCAATTCTGGAAGTGTTCCAGTCTGGGTTTAAAACCCATCACAGCACTGAGTCCGCACTGTTAAAGGTTTTTAACGATATTCTGTTATCAACCGACTCTGGTGACTGTGTGGTACTCGTGTTATTAGACTTAACAGCTGCGTTTGACACTGTGGACCATGAGATCCTCATTTCCAGGCTGGAGCAGTGTGTGGGCATCACAGGTGCAGCGCTCCAGTGGTTTAAATCGTACCTCTCAGGTAGAAGTGTCTGTGTGTGCATTGATGATTTCGAGTCTGCCTCTGATGCCCTCCCTTGGGGGGTTCCGCAGGGCTCCATTCTGGGACCTCTTCTGTTCTCTCTATATCTGCTGCCACTTGGAACTATTTTTCGGAAGCATGATATTTCTTTTCACTGTCAAGTGTATCTTCCACTGAAACACACTGGTTCATGCTCTGTCCAGCCTCTCCTTGAATGCCTTAGAGACATAAGGGGATGGATGTCATTAAATTTTCTGAGTTTGAATGAGAAAAAGACAGAAATCATGTTGTTCAGACCCAGTGGCACCAGCAGTACCCCCTGTGTTGACCTTTCCTCCCTGGCCCCATATGAGAAATCCATTATCACTAATTTAGGTGTGAAAATGGACCTGACTCTAAGGCTTGATGCTCAAGTGAACGCAGTGGTGAAATCCTGCTTCTTTCAACTGAGAAGACTGTCAAAAATCAAGCCTCTTCTTTCAAAACATAATCTTGAAACAGTAATACATGCTTTTATAACATCTCGTCTTGATTACTGTAATGCACTTCTGACTGGAATTAGCCAGGCCTCCATTGCTCGTCTACAGCTGGTGCAAAATGCTGCTGCACGATTTTTATCTGGTACAAGCAAGCAAGTGCACATCACCCCAATTTTAGATTCTCTTCACTGGCTTCCGGTTCATTTACGAATCCATTTTAAAATTCTTTTGTTTTTAAGTCTCTTAATGGTTGTGCCCCATTTTATCTATCTGAACTGCTGCACCCATATGTTCCATCTCGTTCCCTTAGGTCAGCAGACCAGATGCTTTTATTTGTTCCGAAGTCGCAACGAAAACTCAGGGGTGATCGAGCCTTTGCAGTTGCGGCTCCAAAATTATGGAATGGTTTACCGCTGTATGTCAGACAGGCTCCTTCACTTGCTGTTTTTAAATCTCGTTTAAAAACACATTTTTATTCCTTGGCCTTTGACCCAGTGTGAGACTCTGACTTAAATCTTAAGACACTGTTATAGTTCTTAATTAATTAATTAATTAATTTATTTAATCTCTTTCACATTTGTTTTATTTCTATATCTCATTGCTTTCTGACCTGTTTTTGGTCTTTTATGTGTGATGTTTTTGTACAGCACTTTGGTCAGCCCTGTTGTTTTTAAAAGTGCTTTATAAATAAAGTGGTATGGTATGGTTTCACCAGACCTGACGTGCACATTTTTCATGAATTTTTGAGCATGTCTAGGCCCTCAAAAAAGCAATTAATTTGCCTAAATGTCCAAAGCAATTACAATAGGGCCTTCGCGCAGGTTGTGCTCTGGCCCTAAAAACATAAAATCAAGTGTCCCAGAGACACAGAGGCTCCAGAGATCACAAACATCATCAGAACATAAATGAACTGGTACAAATATCATGAAAGACCTTTTCTGTTGCAACTACATATTCCAAACAAAATCCCGAGCACAATCCCTCTTCCTTGGCCATCCTTCGAACTTCGAACATCCAATTTGTTCTTCAGAGCGTGGACTCTGGTGGTACATGAATCAACACCCACTCCCATGAACAGGTGCTGTATTACCTCGAAGGTATACCTCAAGTATTTGGGTAGTTCAGCTTAAGAATGTACATCAGACCCATCAGGTTTCCAAAAGCATTGGGTACATCATGTAGGTGTGACGTATGATGACCTTTTCCTCAATTACAATGCCAACATCACTGTCAGAAACTGGAAGGGGGTTCCCTCACATCTTGAGCCACCAAAAGTATCACAATGATCATTCCCTTGGTGGTGTCCTCCTCAGAATCTGTAGACTTCATAAAAAAAAAAAAAAGTTTGCTCTTCTGTAATTGTTTTCCATATCATTCATACATTCAGAGAGCACAAGTGTAACCCTGTTAAACCTCTTACCTCACATATCTTCAGGAACACAGCAGGATTCTCTTTCATGTACCCTGGTAGGCTCTGCAATGCTGCTGCCCTCTTTCTTTGATTCGATGCCTGCCAACATAGAATATGGTTACTACCAGAATTATATAACCCCCATCACGCCATAAATAATTCTGGTGATTTCACAAAACTGAATGAAACTATAACTATGTACGTAAACCTCAGTTACCTGTCACAGAGAGTACTGAAGTACATATTCTGATCACACAGTGTAAAGATTAGAATTTACAAGACAATACTTGAAAAAAGTAAAAAAAAAAAAAAGTATTTTTACATAAAATAAATGTATCCCCCCCCCAAGACAAGGAAGTCAGGACGGACGAGGGACTTGACAGCAACATTTTATCCACCTTTTAAGTATTTTGGTTCACCCTCTCATCTCCCCTTCTCTCTTTATCCTTCTTCCTTATTGATAACACATGTTTTTCTTTCAACTGCTTCCTTTACGGGTCACCACAGCAGATCATCTGCCTCCATTTCACCCTATTCCATCACCTTCCTGTGTCACACCAAGCCTCTGCATGTCCTCTCTTCTTAACCTAGCTTCAACAATTATTTCCCAAAGCTTCAGGGTGTGCTTCATCAGCTGTATTCCTCTGTAGTTGCATCAGGTCTGCACATGACAACCCTTACCCTTTGGTATAGACATCTCATTCTTGCTGAACCACATGTTTGATTTGGCAAAGATTTTCAACTAGGCTTGAGATCAGCACAGAGTACACTGGCTTGTCTCTAGTCTCTACTGCCTTGAAAGAACCTAAAAGAAATGTACTTACATCCTTGGTAAGACTCTCCAGTAAGGATGTCATTCCTTGAACAGTGCCATAGCACTTTAATCTGAATAAGTGAAGGAGTTTAACCAGATGGCGATCCAGACCCTCGTAGAATGAATGAAGGTCCATAGACATCAGCCTTGTAAATTCCTTGAGAATCTAAATGAAGAAGGGACATTACATAATTTTAATGCACCGATATTGTAATTTTAGTCCAGGTCAGGTGACATTTATGTTTCAGCAAGCTGTCTAGATGTCATATTTGGTATAAATGTGCAATCATTAAAAAAAAGGTATGCCAGATTATCTGCAGATATCAGATTACTTTGTTACAATTTGCTACAACATATCTTTGAAGCAGGATTTTATCTACATAAAGTAATAAAAAATGAAAGCACAACCTGCCTTTCAGTAAAAAGTGCAGGCCATCTGACTGTTACTGCAGACACAGGTGGCTCCTCTTCAACAATCTCCTGTCTCCTCAGTGCATATGTGGCATTCATTGTATTATCGATGAAAAACAGGTTTGGGGCTGTTTTTCTCATCTCTAGCGCCATCGTTTCTCACTCTTCAAGATTTTTTAGGTCTCTTCCTTGAGGGAGATCTGGAAGGAAGTTTGTTTCAGACCGTCTGGGTTTCTTTACTTTGTTTCTCTTCCTAATCATCATCTCTTGACAGCCGGCATCTCTCATTTTCCATCTATAATTACCCATCTAAACTTATTTCCCATCCATACCATCCAGATGTGAAGCCAGGTTCCTTTATGCAAGGGTGTTTTTCAATCAGAGCAATGGCTACACTCTCAAAATCATCATTCCCAGGATAGGCCTTAAAGGAATATATGGTAACCTTCTCCTTTGGCAGATCATCAATGTGTGTGAGTTTACAGAAGTCTCGAAAGTCCTTATCTTCATACTGAAGGTCAAATGACTGGTGGAACTGCAATCTGTTTTTCAGCACCAGTTTCAGGGCATCAACTGAATCTGGAACACAGTCCAAGTGAACCTTCCTAATATCCTGTGATTAAACTATCACTCGTAGCAGCATCTTTGCTTGATTGTGAAATTACCTGACAATGGCTAAAAAAAAAAAAAGAAGAGTAAATACAAAATGAGCAATAAGCCAACAAACATCCATTTGCATTTCAAGTTCTTTAACGCATTGAACTGTCAGCTGTTTACATTAATCAGCATTTTTTCAGTGATATCCAGCTGACAAAATTTCATCTGCTACCTTTAAGATATTTTGAAACTTGAAATATCTTAGAAATGCAAAAAGTTAAAATTTAGAAAACAGCAACAAAATGACAATTCTCAAGAGAGAACACAAGCCATGGAAACAGCAAAACATCAGTACAACAATACAGATGTTTGAAATGAACACAATTTCACCATATACACCTATGCAATAGAGCTGGGCAATTTGGGGATTTCTTTTCATATCAGTTCATAGTAATTCCTCTGACTCAGGTTTTCAGTGAGTCGTGGACTGTCACCAATGGGGTGTCATGTTCAGTAACAGCCTCTTGAGTTTTGTTGTTAACATTTTCTCTTCTCTTTTTATCTCATCTTGCTCATATTCCTGGTGTGTACAGCTGTAGTAGCTCAAACATTAGCACATGTGCTGCTGGCTATCTTCCTATGCTTTACTATCATGGCTCTGTTCCAACCACACAACTGCTTCAGTGCGTTGCTATTTTCATCGTTTTTTGGCCTTAACATATATGAAATAAGTTCTATTGATTATATACTGATCACATGTCATATTTCTATCAAGAAGTTATTTTGTGATAATTGTCTAGCATTTTATTGCCCAGCACTACTATGCAATCAGCAACACACAGCCAAGCAACACTAACCGCAACTTTCACAAGACCACAACAGTTAAACTGTACCTTAGTGAAGCAAGAAAGCTTTTGGTGTCACAACCAGTTTTTCCCTTTCGTTTACAGGACAACGGAGTGAAAACGATGGGGTCCAGAGTGGAGCGTTTCAGAAACGCACCGGCCTGCGTTGTCATGTAAACGCTTAAAACCGAGGTGATTTGAAAAAGGGTGACTCGCACATGCGCACTATGGTTGAGACGGCCACAGTTTTCTGTGCATGCGCAAACTGATAAACAGTACTCGCAGATTGACGAGTGCTTCTTGTGCTTCTCTTGTGTTTTTACTGTTTTGTAATTCAGCATTGTGTGCAGCAGTGATCCAACCTCACCGTCAGTCCACACAACCTCTCACATTGGCCGTTTTGTAAATAATGAACAATTTGCTGCGCTTCCTACTGTGTCCCTCCACGCATGTGCGTCTTGCATAAATAAGCTTTGCAAAGAAAAAAACGCCAACTTGTGGCCTGACATGGGAACTACATTGTTTTCATCGTTTCGTGCGTCAGTGTGTAAACGCAGATCATTTATGAAATACTACCATGTAAACGGAAGGCAAATCCACCATTTCCAGTGGAAACAGTGTCGTGTAAATGGGGTCTCAGTAATGTCCAGTTCTCATGACAATTCCCACCAATAGAATTTTTCAATGCACATGACGGCAGAATTTCCTGAGGTCTGTTGGTTTTATCTGTAAACTTGAAAGGAAAGGTTTCAGTGATGGAGTTCAGATAATCTAATGTGAAGTTCCGTTTGGATATCAGAGACTTAATACACAGACTTAACTCTCTTGGCACTATTAGTTCAAGAAGATCATGCATGACATCGGGAGGGAAGCCCTGGATTGTTTGGAAATGTGAAAATCTATTGAGAACAGTCTCTTTTTACATCATTTAGGGAATCTAACTGTTGTCTGTTCAAATCCAGAAGGTCATTCTTGTGAGTTTCAACTGTCCGTAGTGGAAACACTCCTTCCTTCACCTCATGAATGTCAATATGTTCCCGACTGGCTAAACAAAATCTGCAAAATTTGTCAACATTGGAACTCTCTTGATATCCAGTGAGAGAATGAGCCCCCAGATTATCAGAAATTATTAAACATACAGCACTTTACCTCTAACTGCTTTTCCCAGTTTCTGTACATACAATCCTTACTCCTCAAGTACTTCAAGATCTTTCAGTAGTGGTCCAAGAATGGCTTTGTAGCCATATTTCTTCACATCATTGCTATGACACAGACATGCGAGATAGACTGATTGTACACATGATCTATAGCATATTGGTAAATCTGAAAGTCCTAAAGGAATGCTTAGATCTTTTGACGAGAGCAAAATATTCTGTTTGCAGTACAGACCATCTTTGTATGTTCTATAGTGTCCAACAGTGTCTTCTGTCTCCAAGACTTTTTTTAACACATCATTACGATTTAACAGCTCTGTCAAAACTTTCAAAACTAGGACATAAGCACATGTCCATCTGGATAATCCACCTAAAACATGTTCAACTGGCTCCATCACTTTAAAGTGACTCTTATAAAAAGCTCTTCTTTTATATTCAGAAACAAAAGGTCCGTCTTTTGAAAGGAAACTTAGGGGGTTAACTTTTTTGATTATCTCTGTGACAGCAGCAGTGACCGCAGTGTTAACTGAACAACTGTGCTTCATCAGTACACTTTCAGTTAGTTTTGGTGTGCCTTCATCAACAACTGAGCTAATACTACAAAGCTCATTTATAATTTCCTGAGTTGTTGTCTTAGACACATGCAAAACTGTTTGCATTCGCAGTAAAATAAATGCAACATTGTATTTAAGCAACTCATGCAGGTCTTGACTGTCTATGCAATCCTCTGTTGTTAAGTCTAGATGGTCTGAATGTGTCTCAAAATATGTGCTTTCAAAATATGAAGTGTCTGGAGTACAACTTTGATACAAGTTTGTAGGAAAATTTTCAACAGTACAGAGCTGATGTTTCTTACTCTTATGTGCACAAAAAGTACTGTATACACTAGACTGAAAGCTACAGTCTTTAAAAGGACATTTCACAATTTCTTTGTTCTGTATGTGTGTTTTTAGATGTGCAAAATACTGTTTATAACTGCAAGTCTCTGAGAAACTGCATTTACATTTGATGTGACTTGTTTTGTCCAGGCTTGACTATGGTCTCTAATTAAATGTTTCTTCAGAGATGATTCAGTCCTGAAAGACCACAAACAGTCTGCACAGACACAGGGAAGAGGATAGTTCCTTACCTGATTACAGTGCTTCAGTTTGTAATGGACAATTAGAGTGTATTGGCTGGGTGAGGAGTAAGTGCATCTTTTGCAGGACCACCTCATTCATTACACTGCATCGTCTGCACTGCAGTGATCCTGTGAAGAAATAAGGCACACACAAAAAAAAGAGCCAAAGCTAATATGTCGTGAATTGAATTTAATGTTTTTTTTTTTTAACTCAAGCAAAACAAATATAAATAAATATAAAATTCAAATTCCAATTTTACAATACCTTTTGCTTGTGTGCTTTCGGCAGCTTGGTTTCTAAAAATTGCAACTGCACAAAGAGAAAGTTGATCAAACAATCTATAGTAATACTTTGTAATAAAGAATACAAAAATTTTAGCTAATGTATTTTTTTCTTAATTTTTATTACAATTAAATTAAAATTAGCAAGTTTTTGGGGAAAGAAAAAACAGTAATTAGTACTATCAGTACAAACAGGTGTGTGCATGTGTGCGCATTCTCGTCAAATATCACCACTAGGGCTCGACACACGGGGAGCAACGTCAATCCCTCTCCATTCATTTCCTATGGAACTTGTGCGATGAGGCCACAATTGCTTTGCACAAGTTCTATAGGAAATGGATGGAGAGGGAGCAACATCAAGCCCCGTTGCTGTGTCACGTCCCCTGCTTGCGTGGGCACGTCTGTGTGTATGAGCTCGGAATTTCACATGAACAAATTTCGCAGGTTGCTTGGCTGGAGGAGGGCAAGCGATTGTCGGCCCATCGCACAAGTTCCATAGGAAATGAATGGAGAGCGAGCGGTGTCGCTCTCTGTGTCCAGCCCATAACTGTTCAGTGCAGCTGCTATTCACACTATCGCAACACGTTTACCTGAGAAAATTTCAATTTCGTTGTCAAGTGAGCACCAACCACATATATTTACAATTACTTGTGGCGTGATGGTAGCTAGGTCAAAATGCAAAAAAAAGAAAAGAAAAGAAAACTTCTGTGGCGAGAGGTGGAGCAGCAACGCTGTGTGTGTTCAACCGATAAAACGTCTGACAGACTGATAGATATTAAAAAGGAAAAATAATATATAATAAACACTGTATCCACTCACCCCGACTAACCCTTGGTTGATCAAATGTGGACTGACATTAGCTAAGTCAACAGGATTTGCAACTCAAAGCTAGCTAACCAGCGCGCAAACATGTACTGCCAATAACCACAACAAACTAAACATGAAATAGACACTAAAAATTGCAGTGACTGACTTAGACAAAGAACAGGTGTTTAATGTTTCAAAATTTTAAAAAACCTAGAAATACTTACTTGATTAAAACCTGCAGCTCATCTTCTGAAACAAAATGGCTGCTACGTTCTTAGCTAACCTTCAGAGACGAGGGAACATCATGTGACCATGAGGTTATATTAAGTGTGTATGCATGGTCCATGAAGTATGACCGCTGACACATTTTCTGCTGTTACTTGAATGTATTATAATGAGTTTTAAAGTATTTTTTCAAGTTGAAATTTCTGTAATTCATCTTGGAAATGGAAATGGGCCATGAGTTCACCCAGCATAATTACTTGAGTCCATCTGACTGAAGCCCCAAATCCCTTTTTACAGTGTAAGCAACTATTAATAAGAGCTGATAAAAATTTGTTGGAATGGGAAAAAATCTAGAATCTGTATAGATAAATTATACCAGTCAAAGAAGAGAGGGGGTCTATTATTGCCAAACATGAAATATTACCGTATTTCCTTTAAGGTTGCTTGACTTCCAAGACATTGGGACAAAGCTGGTGCTGGACTAGTCAATTGAAGTGCTCACACAAACAGTCAGAAATAAATAATAAATAAAAGCAATCAACCCTATCTTAAAACATTAGAAAATGGTCTGGCAAGAGGTAAATAAGAATTGTATGAATCCCTCAAAAATAAAGACAGAGAAACAGACCATCTGTTGGTCTCAGTGGCTCAGAAAATGTGTCAGAATAATAAAAGCGATTTATCTGAAAATGGCAACTTTCTTTCATATGATTAACTTCTGAAAAAAATTCCATATAGAGAAAAGGGACCATTTTTGGAAGTATTTACAGATCAGACACTATATAAAAGCTACTGTTCCCACTGGCAGGGACAGAAGTGTAGTGGAGAGATACTGTACCTAAAGCTACCCAAAGCACAGCTTAAAGCATCAAAATGGAATGAAATGTGTCCTCGGACAAACAGTCATGGCTGTAACAATTTCGAGCTGATATAGAAAAAGGATTTGTCCTCTATAACAGATGAAAAGACGTGGGAGGGGATCCTTTCCAACACTGAAGAATATATTAGTGAAGCCAAAGGCAAATTTACACAGTATAAAATAATTCACAGATATTATTTTACCCCAACAAGGCTTAGCTTACTTAACAATGATTGGAAATGTGGAAAAAAGAGTGGCACCTTCATTCCTGCACTGTGGGAATGTTCAAAGGTTCTTCCTTTGAGAGAAAATTTTATAGATCCTAAAGGTAAATGGCTGAATTATGAACTTCCCTGAGCACCAAGATTATGTTTCCTTGGAGACATAACTATGGTACCACATATAAACAAATCTAAGTTTTTCATATTAAAGACTGGTCTAATCTCTCCAAAACACTGCTTCCTGGATCTTGCTGGAACTCAAGAGGAGATGACATGAGTGCTGAGCCAGAGTGAAAATCAGAGCAAGGAGAAGGAAATGTACAGTCTCTGTTATGTTGGCTATTGTGACGAATGTGAGGTCTCTGGTTAATGAGATGGACAAGGTGTGGGCACTGGTAAGACATCAGAGAGAGTACTGGGAGTACAGCGTGTTATGTTTCATGGAGACATGGCTGCACAGTGTCATACTGTATGACTGTTAAGGCCAACAGAGATGCCATGCTGAGCAGTTAGAAGGAAGGAGAAGGGAGTGCAGGAATGTTTCTGTTCTCTCCAGAAAATAAAGTTTTAGCTGTAAGTATGCATCCATATCTACAGTATTCCTGACTTCACACCATTACCCATAATTCATAGCAGAAGCTGGTATTTTACTTCCGTTTGCGCTGTTGTTTACGGTTGCGGGCTTACACACTTGCCGTTCATTTAAACATTTTGACACTGCAGTTTCTTTTACCTGGCCTAAATGGTACCACATCGGAGGTGGATACATTGCTGGGATGTTTTAAAAAGCAGCGAGGTAACAGTGCCTCACCCGTCACTTCTCACTGACTGGGTAGATGACATGAAATTATGGCCTGAAGTCAGCTACATCGACATTATCAGTTACCTTGTTTTTTCCAAAGGTGTTGATGGCGAGGAATCATGTAATTATAAGAGCACCAGATTACCTTCAAAGCAATAAAATCGATAAAGTAATGCTGAACAAACAAGGCAACGTTGTTTTCTTTAAAGCAGCTGTAGAGCCGAGCCATAGCTTTGGCCAAGCTAAACACTGAATTGAATTGAATTGATGTTTTATATGCGGTATCACTTCACTGGTGGGAAAGCTTCCAAAGCTGGTATATGAGGCTAAGAGAAACTAGCTATATTTGGCCCTGCCTCAATGCACACTTCAGGATCTTAAAGCAATCTCCTGGAGAGGTGCTAGATGCTGTTTCAATCTGGAGTTGCCCTTCGTCAAAGCAGGCAGGGGTGGATAAACTTGTATCCTTCCAGTTCGGTGGTTGTACAATTGAACAAGAGCGTTGCTTCGCCTTCAGGTCAAGAATCTGTTCTGAATATGAGATGTTTGTGCACTGAATTTCCAGATTATCCAGAGTATACTGCCTTCTTGAAATCACTGGGTCGGGTGTTGGAGGGCGCTCCATCTGTTGACTCCATTGTCTTAATAAGGAACTTCATTGTTCACATGGACATTAACAATGAGACGTGGAGGGGTGTGACTGGGAGGAACATCCTGCCCAATCTGAACCAGTCTGGTGTTCTGCTATTGGACAGTGCTTGACAGTTTGTCCAAAAACAAATGTCATGTTGAAGGGTGTTCATAAGTGCATGTGGCACCAGGACACCCTAGATTACAGGTCAAAAATAGATTTTGTAGTTGTATCTTCTGATCTGTGCCCAAATGATTTAGACACTTGGATGAAAGCTCCATGGAGCCTGCACTGGTTCAGGCTGCCTGTTTAGGAGCTGACGTCTCCTTTCCATCATCACAGCTTTCCTTGCAGAATTTTGTTTACTTGATAATGCTACCTTTGTTGACATAGAAAGCACAGATACTAACTGATCTCAGAGCAGCAAAGTAGAGCCAGAAGCAGACTGACTAGCATGCTAGTCTCCCGTCAGCCTCCCATCAAAAGACCAGAGGTCTGTCCATAATACCCATGTGCAAAGAACCAGAAAAAAGATATGCTGGTTTATGGAATAGATTTCTGCCAGAAGTACTGTGAAAAAAAAACATAATCAGTAAATAAAATAATAAGCAAATAATCCAATTTCACATGCACAGATAATCACTGCCGTGGAATTAAACTCCTTATGTAAAAATTCAGCAACCCATGTGTACAGATCTCAGCAGCAAGTAGGCAAAGCAGGCGAGAGTGTGTGCGTGGCAGATGGTGCAGCGTGTTCTCACAGGTGTGTCTGCTCTTAATGCTGAATCAGCTGAATCAGGCTGAAAGGAAATATTGTGATTGGTCACTTTTACACCAGAACCTCTGTAACTGACAGGCTCAGTTTACTGCGTTACACAATGACAGCAACATGTGGGTGTACTGGGAGATATGGGACACAGGTCATAGACATCAGCCACCTAATATATTTTCTTAAGAAACAATAAGTAATTTTTTAACTATTATAAAAAATTGTCCAAAGAAATTACCATATCTAGAATGGCATAGAGATTCAAGAAAATGAATACTTCTGTGCTTCTATTGTTGTATTTAACAGGCCGGCTCAGGGTGTATTTAATACTGTCTTTTTGCAGTTCCAGGTGGTCTGCAATAGCTTGAAAATTACAGAGGTTCTTCTCTTCCTCTTCTTTATCTGAAATGACAGCAAAATACATTCTGTCAAAAATTATTTAATTACACAACAACAATGAAGCAGCTTCCTTACTTTCATTCCTGATTTTCAATTTAAAAAAAAAAAACGTTCAGAACTTTGGTGCTCACATTCAAAAAAAAAAAAGGAAAAAAAGATGTACATACATATTCCTTTTTCTTCCTTAAATGAGGATTAGCTTATTAATATATACAGGACTATTTGTTGACTAAGAGAGCAGGGCTGCGAGGTCTAAAATATTTAAAACGTGATGATCTTTTAAGATGTATAAATCTTAAAAGATTTATACATCTTTTAAGAAAAAAAAAGTATACATAAAAAAAAAATAATTATATATATATATATATATATATATATATATATATATATATATATATATATATATATATATATTTTTTTTTTTTTTTTATCTATACTTATTTTTTTCCATTTTACTGCAATCAGCTCAGGAAGGTTAGATATGTATTATGACATAAAGACAGTAAAGCATTGCTAATGAGTACATATTGATTTTATAATGCTCATTAACTTTGTATAATTTCTGAGAAAACTTTGATAATGTTTGCAAGTCTTTACCTGTGGTAGTGGTTTTATTTGGAAGCTCTTGGTCAGTCTGAGTCTCTACACTGGAGGCATTTTCACCTGACAGGAAAGAGAACACTAATTTCTATACAAGCATATGTAGTCACATCTCTTGCTTTGCATATTTTATCACATGTTGACAACTTGTGGACAGAAGATATGATGCAACAATATACATAATTAATGTACAATTTCAATTCTGAAAATGTCAGAATGCTGCATAAAGTGTAAATGATTACAAAATGCAATGATTTTCAAGTTTATAAACCCATACTTTATTAACATAATCTCAAAAGAGTCTCAAAATAATTGGAAAGATGGCGGACAAGATGGCGGCTGCGTGCTGAGACTCTCCCAAAAAGCTCAAATAAACCTTGGTATGTGTGAAAGACTGTTTGTAAAGAAGGACAATTTCAGTTTAATCCTATCTTTTGTCAATGCAAGAAACAAGGCAGTCATTAGCAGCCAAACAATGACTGAAGTAAACAAGCAGCTTGGTGAAAACAACGCGGCCCTGACTAAAGCCATTGATGAATTAATGGCCAAATATTTTAAAGAGGCCGACGAGAAAGCTGAAACATACATCAACAGGCCTGAGAAGCACATTGAAAGCATGCATTCAACTTTATCTAAGCACACGGAAGAAATACGGACTATACGCTCAGACACGACTCAGCTGAAAGAGCGTATGGCTGAGGCTGAACAAGCTGTCTCTCAGTGTGGGGAAACAATGCACAAATACCAGGCAAAACTTACAGAAATGGAGGACCGCACAAGAAGAGACAACTTGCTTATATTCAATTTAAAAGAAGGGGTTGAAGGTGCAAACGCTCTAGATTACTTGCGAGAACAACTTCCTGGATGGTTCCCCACATTGTCCGAGGCCTGTCCGGTGCTGATGGGATGTCACCGGCTTGGACGCTTGCCCGAACCTGGCACTGGGAGTAAGCCGCGGAGACCACGTCCTCTGATCATCAGATGTCTCTGGTACACCGACAGGGATCGTATTCTTAAAGAATTCAGGAAAAATCCCCGTGAAGTAGCTAATATCCAACTACGGTTTGCCGTGGACTACAGTGAGGACACTTCAAAGCGTCGGAAATCCTGTTATAAGGTGATGCACGAAGCTCGTACAAAAGGGTTTCAGGCTTTTCTCCTGTACCCCGCGACAATAAAGTTAACCAAAGGGAATGACAAGCATCTATTTCAAGATGCAAGTAAGGCTGAGCTCTTCATCTCAGCTGTGGAGGACTAAAGTGCCTCCAGCACAGTGACCTGTAGGGCTGCTAAGAGAGGCAACTTTATTTTGACTTGTTTCTTGCGCTCATGAACTTATGGATTTTCAGTTTGTCAATACGATCAAATTTATGGGAGAGTGGTACTATTATGGTACTCTTATGAGCACAAACTTATTTTATGAATGGGAGGGTGGGGGGTGGGTGGAGCGGGGTGAGAGAGGGAAGGGAAAGTCCAATCACCAAGCTTTTGTTTCTAACCTGCCTTTTGAATATTTTTTTTGTTTGGTATCTCATTCTGTGTTTATCTGTAGCTTAAATGATTTAATTAAAAATTAAAAAAAAAGAAACATATAACACTGAATACATCTGCCATTAGAGAATTAGAGAATTAGAGAATTAGAGAAGACCTGGACCCTGATAGCCATTGGTTGAACGACATTTGTGACACCTGTCAATATTATACAGACTATGAATTTAACTGCCTCACAGTTAGAATACCATCTGGAAGGTCTGGGTTCGATTCCACCTTGGCCCAGGCCTCTCCCTCTCTCTGTGTGGAGTTTGCATGTTCTCCCCGTGCTTGCGTGGGTTTCCTCCCACTGGGGTTAGGTTAATTGGCTACTCTAAATTGCCCATAGGTGCGAATGAGAGCGTGAATGTGAGTGTGAAAGGTTGTTTGTCTCTCTGTGTTGGCCCTGCGACAGGCTGGCGACCTGTTCAGGGTGTACCCTGCCTCTCGCCCTATGACAGCTGGGATAGGCTCCAGCCCCCCCCGCGACCCTGAAAAAGGATAAGCGAATGGATGGATGGATTTAAAGGATAGGCTGTCATTTGTTCATTTCAACATTAAAAGTCTTTATGGAAATTTCAACAAAATGAAAGATTTTATTAGTACATTCACTAATCAGTTCAAAATAATAGCACTTTCTGAAACATGGCTTAGTAATGAAAAGGATGTAGACTTTGAAATAGAAGGTTATAAGTTATATTATATAAATAAACCAGAAAAAAAGAGGAGGTGTGGCGCTGTATGTTGATAGTCATCTGAAATACAAACTTGTTGAGCAAATATCTGTCGCAGTTGGGGAATCACAGAATGTGTAGCTTTTGAAATAGACATGGAAAAAAAAACAGGAATGTGATTGCTGCTTGCATTTACTGAGCTCAAGGTTCCAAAATAGATATCTTTCAGGAAAAAATTAAAATATACTTGATACACTGAGGAATCACAAAATATTTTTAATAGGAGGTGACTTCAATATTGACTTTCTCAATCAGTCTAAATGTAAATTTACATCTGATTTTTAGATGTACTATATGCAAGGTCTCTTTTTCCTCTAATCACACAGCCCAGCAGAATCACTAGCTCTTATTCCACATTAATTGATAATATCGTTACAAATCAGGTTAATAAAGTTGTTTAAAGTGGATTATTGGTAAATGATATAAGTGATCACATGCCTGTTTTTACTATATATGACATGCAATCTGAGATATATGTAAGAGTTCCCATCAGCCCTCATATTTTAGAGTGAGAACTGATAAAACAATAAATGATTTTAGGAGCAAGCTTTCACAACAGGACTGGTCAGGTGTTTATGTGGCTGATGTGATTGTAGCATATGAAACTTTTTTAAACTGTTATATATCCAGTTATAATAAATATTGCCTATTAAAGTTATCAAAGAAACGCTCTAAAAGTGATGAACCTTGGATGACATCAGGACTAATTAAAACATGCAAAAAGAAAAATAAATTGTATAAAGAGTTTATAAAAAATAAGACATCCAACTGTGAGACGAAATATAAAACATACAAAAATAAGTTCACAGCAATTTTTAAAAAAGCTAAAAAAGATTATTACAATAACAAAATGAAAGATAACAAAGGAAATATGAAAGCAATATGGAAAATATTAAATAATAAAACCAAATTCACAACACACAAAGTTACCTGATTATTTTGTAGACAAAGAAACTGTCATAAGCAACACCATAGATGTGGTTAATGAATTAAATTCTTTTTTTATTAATACTGGAGAAAATATTGCCAAATCTATGGATACATCTATTCCGAACCAAGAAGGTATTTGCAATATGGAAAGCAGAATAATACAGTCCATGTTTCTGGGGGAGGTTCAGGAAAAGTGAAAAATCAATATGGCTTTAGAGCAAAAAGATCAACAGCTTTAGCATTAATTGAATTAATAGAAAAGATTACATCTGCAACTGAGAGGAAGCAATACACAGTGGGTGTCTTCATCGACTTGAGGAAAGCATTCGATACCATAAATCACAGTCTGTTATTGTCTAAATTATACAACTATGGAGTCAGGGGTCCAGCTCACCAATGGCTTAAAAGTTATCTTAACAACCGACAGCAGTTTGTTCAAATTAATATTCAGAAATCTGAGTTAAAAAATGTAATATGTGGAGTTCCTCAAGAATCCGTTTTAAGCCCATTACTTTTCATTTTGTTTATTAATGACCTCTGTGAAGTATCCCAAATAGGACAGTTTTTGTTGTTTGCAGATGATACAAACATTTTTTGTTCTGGAAATAATTTGTCAGACATTAGCGTAAGCATACATTCAGAAATGGTAAAAATTAAGAAGTGGTTTGATGAAAATAAATTATGTTCAAATTAGGAAAAAACAAAATATATGATTTTTGGTAATCGTAAAAAGAATGAAAATTTAAGAATAACTATTGAAGGTACTGATATTGAAAAGTAAATAAAATAAAAATTTTAGGTGTTATTTTAGACAACAAATTAAACTGGAAAGCTCACATAAATTACATTAAGAGTAAGGTTTGTAAAAGTACTGGGGTCTTGTATAAGGGTGTTTTAGATTATTCTTCTTTACATATGTTGTACAATTCCCTAATACTTGCATATTTTGGATACTGCACAGAGGTCTGGGGTAATACATATCCCAGTAACATAAAACCTCTGTTTTTGTTACAAAAAAAAGCTTTAAGGATTATTAACAAGAATGGATACAGAGAACACTAATAGTTTGTTTGTCAAGTCTGGACTGTTAAAATTTAAAGATTTAGTTGACTTAAAGATTTTGATTTTTATGTGGAAAGTTAAACAGAAAATGCTACCTATATCTGTACAAAATTAATTTACGTTTGTATCTGAGGAAGACGGCCATAGAAGACAATTTTGTTTTAAAACTGCTTTTGCACGCACCACACTAAAACATATGTGTGTGTCTGTATATGGAGTTAAGCTGTGGAACACCTTGGATTTTAAATTTAAGTGTTGTTCCAGTGTTTGGAAATTTAAGAAAATGTATAAGAAAAAAATAAAAAATACTGGAATACTATACAACAAATAATGCTAACTAAATTTAAAACTATGTAAGGCAGGATATTTTTTTATTTTCTGTTTATTTTATATTTTATAATTGGTAGGGTAGGACTGGGATTGATTATTCATAAAGCAGTTGTTTTTCTTTCAGTATGTTTGAAAAGGGACAAGTATTATAAGATGTTCTCTTCTGTCATGGCCGGGGAGGAAACGGGCGAGGAAGGGCAAACACGAAGGACTGCAGAGGTAAACATAACTTAAAAGGTATTTATTGGGATCGGGGAAAATGAATACAAAAAACCTTTTAGAAGGGAGACGAAGGGAAACCACAGGGAGCACAGGAACACTGGAACACTGGAACACGCAGGCACAATAACATCAACGACACGACAAAGAACACATGGAAACTGAGGGCTTAAATGCACAATGGGTAATCAGGGGAAGAGGAAACAGCAGGGCACAGCAGGTGGGGCAAATGAAACCAGACTGTCAAAATAAACAGGAAGTGATAAACCAAGGAACATGCAGACTTAACACGGGGAACAGGCACACAGATTCAGGACAGAGGCGCAGACTAGTCACAACACTAGGAGACACAAGGAACCAGAAATAGCTGAGGGCAAAAATACAAAAGACAACAAAACATGACTCGAGAAACAGAAACAATACCAAGAAAACATAAAACACTGGGCCACCGGCCCAGGATATGACATCTTCTTCTTTTTTATCATATTATGACATGAACGAAATAAATGATATTATTATTATCGTTATTATTATTACTATTATTATTATTATTATTTATTTTTTGTACTTAGTTTGTGCTGGTCAAAGAAGTAAAAAGGATATGGGGGCAATAAAAGGAGAGAAATGTAAGTTGTCTCAAAATGAAGGAACTGGATGAACATTTTGCAACTACTTAGGTTAATTGTCAATAAGTTAATAACATAACTGGGAATAAAAAGAATATCTTAGAGCAGGGAATGTTAACTGGGGGACCACGGGCCACATCTGGCCCACCAGCCCCCGGAATAGTACTGCCACAGGTACTATACGCCAATCAATCGTGTAGCATCATAACTCAGCAAATACCCGTCTCTGTCTAGTCTGAATTATGTAACGCACTTCCTATTGCCTGTGAATGCCTCCATGTCCCTAGACCAAATCAGAATGCAAGATTGGACCATGTGACTTCAAGCCTGTTCTGACTGCACTGAGCCGGCTTTTGCTGGTGGTGATCAGATTGTAAACACAGCTGAACATGAATGGAGCTAATTTGGGGCCATAAAGTTTTTTGTTGCCTTCATTCACACTGGGCAGAAGACAGACTGAAGATTTTGCTGGTTTTGCCTCAAAAAATTATATATTATTTATTAAAACTAGGTAAATTATTATATTTACATTTTTTGAAGAAAAGGCACCTCACCATCCTTAGTGAAAGGAAATTACTGAAATTTACCATAAGATCCAGATAAAAGAAAATGCTCTTATAAAACAGCAGCCTAAAAAAGCCAGCCTTCAGAGACTGAAGGTTTATAATGATGCATTAAGACTTTTATTAAAGAAGCCCAGATGGAGCAGTGCCAGTGAACTGTTTGTGTCTGTCAGCTCTTTGATGGCTGTTTTAAGGAATCTTATGTATAAATTTATTTGTGACTAAATGAGTCCAATAACACAATTATCATACTGTTGACTACCATTAAATATAGTGCAGTAAGATGTACATCTGTATATTGGAAACACTGGTATTACTGCCTCCTAAAAGATTAGAAGTCTTTTTATGTTTTATTTTTATGTACCCTTGTTTGTCTTTTTTCCTTTTATCATTGATTGGTTTTTTGTTTTTTGTTTTTTTTATGTGATGTGAGATACGAGTCTGTAATAAATCTATCTAAAAGAAAAGTGTCCAGGCAGATCTAGAAGGTTTTGCATTTCACTCTTCATGTTTCTATATTCTTTTTAAAAAATCTGCTACAGAAACAGCTTCTGAGAAGTAGATTGTGCAAAGATAAACTTGTTGCTCTCATGTAACTTTTTTTGTTCCCCGTGCTCATTATTAAAGAGTGAGTGGGTCATTATATCTATAATGAGCACAACTGTACACACTTGCAGACACACTTGTGTCTCCATAACAACCATCAACTTAAGAACATTTAAGTGCAAGACTTGCACATGAAAAACTGGGAATTCTGGAAAAACTGCATCTACAAACTGTAAAACAGATTCAGAATAATGTTCCTCAAGTCAAGATAAGCAAAGTACATACTGTAATATCAGAAGATTCTGAGAATCTGGAGAAATTGCTGTGTGCAAGGGAGAAAGCTTCAGGCCATCAGGAATTAAAAATAGGAATGATTTTATTATGCAAATCAGTGCATGGTCTCAGGAATACGTCCAGAACTCATTCTCTGTATACACAGTTTGAAGAAGTCACAAGCAGTTCAGACACTGTCTTCTCTGGGTCAAAGCTCGTGTTTAATGGACTGAGGGAAAGAGGGAAACTGTTCTGTCATCAGATGAATTAAAATCTGCAATTCTTTTGGGGGAAACACGGATTCTGCATCTTCTGGACTAAAGAGGAGAGGGACCATCCGACTTCTTATCAGCACTCAGCTCATAAGCCCGGATCTCTGATGGTATGGGGGTGAATTATTGCTTATGAAATGAGCAGTCTGCACATCTGAGAAACTGTCATTCAACGGCTGTGTGGCAGACAGGAAGAGGACCCCAATGTAGGATACGCCAAGAAGAGGTAAAACTTTAAACTCAGCTTTATTGGCTTGAGTGCAAAACAAAAGGCCGGACTGGACGGGACCAGTGGCAAAAACTACAGACTGGAAAACAAAACACTTGACGAGACTGAAGCAAAACCATAAATCCAGAGCAGAGACACACAGCAGGAGAACAATGATGATAAGGACAAATGAATGACAAGGACGTGACAACAGGCATAGAAAACACAGGACTTAACACGAGAACTCCCAGAATTTTAGAACTACTAGAACTCCCATAGGTGGTCATTTTGAACACCATACATTATTTGCTTAAATTTATATTAAAAAAATCAATATCATATGTATAATTATAATTTATAATCAATAAAAACATTGAAGAATACATGGATCTGTAATGTTACCAATCAACCAAATATGCTTGTGGTAAGGAACATCAGTAGCGGGAAGTTATGTCTGGTAGATTCTCAGTCATCCAGTTCACGGTATTCTCAACAGCTCCAAAAAAAAGGTGAGTGGAATTTTTTAAAGGTGGAGAACCCCAGGTATGTAAACCCTAGTGGGAGTGGTCCCCTTTTGGAGGTGATCATTGACCCATTATTATTCATGTGCTCTTGCACATAAGTAAAGAAAGGTGTAGATCATTACCAACAGGGTTTTCAGGTACCCCTCCTCCAAAAAAAAAGTGTGAGTGGGGGTTGAGGTACCTGGGGAGGGATCTGAAGACTGCGCTGCAGGTAGTTGACAACTGGTGTAATAAACAACCATCTCTGTTCAGTGATGGTCGTTCACAGTGGACATTGATGGCTTCTTTTACTCCTCTTTCAAACTATCCTGAGTGTCCTTCATCCTTTAGGTGCAGCAGTACACCTGAGGCTTGTCGTGCTGAGGTGGATGTGATGCCACACCTTTGTGGAGTGGCTGTTTAGTTTCTCCAAAGTAGAGGTCTGAGCACTCCTCGCTGCACTGCACAGCTTACACTATGTTGCTTGGCTTGTGTTTGGGAGTTTTGTCCTTGGGACCAGCATTGTGTTAGAGTGTGGCTGCATTTTTATGACAAACCTGCTACGTGAGAGATGTTAGTTTGTGTCTGACTTTCATTCCTGTGCATCTTCACTGATTTGATGAAGGCCCAGTTGGGTTGACTACATGTCTTTTGAGGATGCCGCTGATCATATTTATGACCGAGAACACAGATGGTTTGAAATAATAATGAAAGTGGTCATCTATGTCCACTGTGAATGACTACTGAACAGAGGTGATGGCTTATGACAGCAGCTGTCAGCACCGTACAATACAGCTTAGAGATCCTTCCAGGTGCCTCAAACCCCACTCACACCTTACTTCAGGTGACCTGTTGAGGCCAGCTCATGTGACAAGGTCTCATAGGTCTCTCTTTGTTGTGATGACCCACACATTTTTCTCACACCCTGGCTCATGTGATGATGAATAACAATGGGTCAACAACTGCCTTTAAAGGGAACACCCCCCACTATGGTTTAAATATTATCCAGTTACCTTTTTTTCAAGTTCATGAGAACACCAGGAACGACACATAGCCCAACAGGTGGTAGTTATCACGGATCAAAAAGCTTCCAATTTTACACAGCTATGCCCATGGCCACGACCATCTTTAGTTCATAGGTAACATTATAGATGTATTCTTTGATTTTTTTGATTACAAATAATATTTATACATATCATACGTGATGTTACGTCTTGTACCGAAGCCCCGAGGCCTGTACCGAGCAAAAGGGGGCATGTCCAAACAAAGCGTCTTTTGAGGCCCGTAACATGTTTGAGAAAACCACGTGACAAAAGGTAAACGACGCCCTGTTTTCTAAAATAATAAAATAAATAAAATAAAATAAAATCACGTGACTGCTTCGTTATGTGATTTGAGCTGCTGAAAAAGACGTGGGAAACAGAGGATATATATATATATATTCTATTTTATTTTATTTCACCCTTCTCTGTACCTTAGCTGCTGTAATATGCAAATGTCCCCGTTGTGGGATCATTAAAGTTTATCTTGTATTTTATTAATATACCATGATCAGCATAGATTTAGTTAATCTGGATTTACAATACCTCCAATGGACATTTTGACAGAATTGCATAATTATGCTAAAAGATGTGCCAACCAACAGCACAGCAGGACTGCTGTACATCAAATGACCAGCAGATGTCAGCACTCCTAAATGAGCTGTGAAACAGGGCTTCATGTGATCACGCTTTTAGCTGATCATTTGGCTGGAAAGATTCAACACATTCACGGGGCCTCATCATCACTACATATCATATATATTTATTATGTAATATTATTATATCCTATAAATTTATGTAAATGATGTATCATGGTCAAAATGACCACCTATGGGAGTTCTAGGTAGAAACAAGCATAACTCTTTTGTCTCTTGTAATTTTAATAAAATGACAATATTAGAATACAATATAAGCATATTTAGGTCCTATAGTGACAGGGGTTTATAGCAACAAAGCAACAAAGTTATCACAATGCAAAATTTAAAAAAGGTCAAAATGACCACCTTCAGAGTTCTAGTGTTAAATACACCAGGGGATAATGAGGGGAGTGGAAACAGCTGGAAACACAGGTGAACCAAATTACATTGATGAGACAAGGAGAAGCAGAACTGAACACAATGGCCAGGGAGCAGATGACTATCAAAATAAAACAGGAAGTGAGACGAAGGAACAAAGATGCAGACCTGATACAGAACTCCCAGAAACACAAGGAACTAGAAAATCAAAACATGACCAAACCTCACAACAAAAGAAACCCAGAACAGACAAAATAAAACAAAAACAAAAAAACAGGGTCAACAGGACCCTGGACTTTGACAGAACCAGACTAACTGCCAAATGAAAACGTTTAGAACAAAGATGTGGGCCTGCTGAGCAGCTAGAATCCTGTATCGGACAAGAATGGGACAGAATTCCTCTCCTAAAATGCCAACAATTTCTTTCCTATGTTAAACGTAGCGTCTATACTACACAGTGTGAAATATGGCCTTATCCCAACCTTTTTAAAGTGTGTTGCTGTCATCAAATCTAAATTAAGCTTAATAGCTTAAAATGCTATATTTGCTCAGCTTAATAATTTAATGTTTTCTACGTTCTATGGTGAATAATCTATGGGTTTGAGATTTGCAAATTGCATTGTTTTTATTTACATTTTAGACAATGCACCAACATTTTTTTGTAAGGAGGTATGTAAAATATACGACAGACTTGAATAATAAGATTCAAGATTCAAGATTCAAGAAGTTTATTGTCATGTACACCGCAAAACACTGTGGTTATGCTGAGCAATGAAATTCTTACTTGCGACTGCTTTACAAACAATTGAAATAAGCAACTAAGTTAAAATAAAATTTAAGAACTAGTATATTAGGAAAGTAAAAGTAGAAAATAAAAATAAATAAATAATAAAGCAAGTGCAATATATACAGATATATACAGATGAAAGAAAGGCAGGTAATCACAGTTTGGTAATCAGTCAGTGGTTCAGTAGCCTGATGGCCTGTGGATAGAAACTGTTTTTTAGTCTGGTTGTTCTTGCTTTTACACTCCTGTAACGTCTGCCAGACGGCAGGAGTGTGAACAGTGTGTGCTGTGGGTGGGTACGGTCCTTGATGATGTTGTGTGCCCTCTTTATTACCCGGGTATTATAAGTGTCCTGTAGTGATGGGAAGGCAGCTCCACAGATGAATTGTGCTGTTTTGATGACACGCTGGAGAGCCTTCCTGTCCTGACTGGTGCAGTTTCCATACCACACCGTGATGGAGTTTATCAGGATGCTCTCCACAGTGCATCTGTAAAAGTTGCTGAGGAGCTTGGGGGATAATCCGAATTTCCTCAGTTTCCTTAAGAAGAAGAGTCTCTGCTGAGCTTTCTTGACAGTCTGTGTTGTGTTGTAGGTCCAGGTGAGGTCTTCACTGATGTGGGTGCCAAGGAATTTGAAGGTCTTCACTCTCTCCACCTGAGTCCCGTTGATGAATAATGGAGCATGCTGGTCTCTTCTCTTCCTCGGGTCAATAATCATCTCCTTAGTCTTCTCTGTATTTAAGGAGAGATTATTTTCCTGGCACCAGGACACCAGCTGGGCCACCTCTTCCCTGTAAGCTGCTTCCTCTCCCCCAGTAATCAGCCCAATGACGGTGGTGTCATCAGCAAACTTGACGATGGAGGTGTTGCTTTGGGAGGGGATGCAGTCGTAGGTGAAGGAGTGTGGAATCACATATTTTTAGTTTTTATGCATCACAAAAACTTAAAAAAAACTGATTTAGACTTTTGCAGGAAATCTTTGTCTGGTTATGTGTAGTCAATGCTGATTGCTTGAGCTTATTCATTATTCTTTTTAAATAAAATGTTATATATTTTAGTAACTGAAATATAGAAGTATTTTAGACTTTAAAGAAACCCAAATGCATGCATATGTGCTTGATTTATATATAATACAATTTTGTGAAAGGCACATCGTCTTTCAATTCTTAGCTTTTATATATATCAGAACATAGAAAAAATTAGGGATGACGCCATACCACTTTTTATGTCTGATACCTATTTAATCCAATTTAAAAAAAACAAAAAAACAATTGTTTTTAAATGCCTGTACAATTTTTACATAAGTCAACAGTCTCACACACAACAAAATCAAAATCTTTTAGTCCCACGTACAAGACTAAGAACCAGGGAGGGGCAGAGCTTTTCAGGCAGTGGCGCCAAAGCTCTGGAACTGTTTACCACTCCAGGTCTGTTTAGCTGACTCTGTGGCATCTTTTAAAAAACAGAAGAAAACTTTTCTGTTTAACCAGGCTTTCTGTTGACTTTATCTTTTATTCTTTTAATATGGTAATGCTAATATGTTGTTAATATGTATGCACTTTGTGACTTTTTGTCTGTGTAAAGCACTAAATAAATAAACTTTACTTACTTACAGCAATCGCTCTATCACCTGAATCCTGTTGCTCTAATGTGAGAAAGTGATGCACTGGCTTATGGTATGTTGCAAATTTCATTAGGGCTGCAACAATCAATTATTTTAGTAATCGAGTATTCTATCGATTATTTCATCAATTACCCAAATAACTGGATAAGAAATACTTTTTCTTATTAACAGTTCATCTGCATATTTTAACTTCCGTACTGCAGTTTTTCCCTGTGTGAAACAAACAGGGTGGATGGAGCAGCTACAAAGTTCTCTTTTCTTCACTTACTGATCAGTTGATTGATGAAGGTCCTCCAGCTGTTTCCCAGTAAAGGTTTAATGGAGGTTACACAGGGAAAAGCTTCACTTTGACACAAGAAAAACATTTCCTTCTGCTCCATCTGAGCTCACTGGCTCCGCCTCTTTGCGCTTGTGCAGACAGACTGCACGTAGAACAGCTGACTGCTGTTGTTGTGTTATCAGTGTTTATGTTGAAAAACTGGGGGCTGTGTGAGCGTAATCTTGTAATGCTTTGTATTCACAAGCATTCTCCTAAATACGTTTCTACTGCAGGTCTATCCACAGTATTCCTGACTTCGCGCCACTACCCATAGTTGATAGCAGAACCCGGTAGTTTACGTCCGTTTGCGCTGTTGTTTACGGTTGCGGGCTTACACACTTGCCATTCATTTAAAACTTTTGACACTGCAGTTTCTTTTACCTGGCCTAAATGGTACCACATCGGAGGTGGATACATTGCAAGGATGCAACGAGGTAACAGTGCCTCACCCGTCACTTGTATAAATAACATGAAATTATGGCCCGAAGTCAGCTACATCAACATTATCAGTTACTTTGTTCTTTCCGAAGGTGTTGATGGCGAGAAATTATGTAATTATAGGAGCACCAGATTACCTTCAAAGCAATAAAATCAATAAAGTAATGCTGAACAAACAAGGCAACGTTGTTTTCCTTAAAGCAGCTGTAGAGCCGAGCCAGAGCATCGGCAAAGCTAAAAGACCGCCGGGTGCTCCGTGGATTATCGGGTCTGGAAGGCGCCGCCATAGGCGGAGGGAGAGGAAGCAGAAGCAAGGCTGCAGGTCCGGCTTTATGCTGAAGCTGAAATGCCAACCACACAGACCTCCTCTGCCGAGCCTGTATCTCTCCAACGCCAGGTCCATGGTAAATAAAACGGACAACCTAGAGTTAGAGCTGGCTGGAAATCGCTATGTTCGTGACTGCTGTGTAAAGATTATCACCGAGACCTGGCTAAACCCGCACATTCCCGATGCTAGCATGCAGCTAGCAGGCCGCACTCTGCTATGCGGAGATCGGACCAAGGACTCCGGTAAGAGCAGGGGAGGGGGGCTCTGTATTTACGTGCATGAGGACTGGTGTAACAACGGAACAATCATAGACAAACATTGTTCCCCAGACCTCAAGTACAGTACATGTCTGTAAGATGTCGGCCTTTTTTTCTACCCAGAGAGCTAACAGTAGTGATCGTCACAGCTGTGTATATAGCTCCCGATGCTAACGTTAGCATGGCGCTCTCTCTCCTGCTGAACGCCATTAACGAACAGCAGCGGGTCCACCCCGATGGTGTTCTTATTATCGCGGGAGACTTTAACAAGGCCAACTTAAAGACTGTACTCCCGAAATTCCACCAACATGTCAAATGTTCCACAAGAGGGGAGAACACTCTTGACCATGTTTACTCCAACATTAAGCACGCTTACAGAGCCAAACCCCTCCCCCACCTCGGCCAGTCCGACCATCTTTCCCTGCTGCTCACCCCAGCATACACCCCCCTCAGACGGAGAGCCAGGCCTACTGTAAAAACCATTACAACCTGGCCTTAAAACGCACTCTCCGACCTACAGGACTGCTTTGCATACACAGACTGGGACTTATTCGAACACGAGGACCTAGAAACATTCACAGGGACGGTACTGGACTACATTAAGTTCTGTATCGGAAATGTGACTGTTAGCAAAAACATCCGGGTTTTCCCTAACCAGAAACCCTGGATGAACAGCCAGGTCCGTTCACTCCTCAAAACCCGTGATGCTGCCTTCAGGTCAGGCAACAGAGCTCTGTACAGTGCTGCTCGAGCTGACCTGAAAAGAGGAATTAAAAAAGCCAAGATGGACTACAGGAGGAGAATAGAGTCCCATCTGTCCAGCAATAACACACGGGAGGTGTGGCAGGGCATTCAGAACATCACAAACTTCAGAGGCTGTGATGTGACTGCAGGAGACCTGAGTGTGTCACTAGCAGAGGACCTTAACTGTTTCTTTGCTCGCTTTGAGACACCTCAGGACCACCCATCTGCTCCAGTCCTGCCCCCCTCACCAGGCTGCACCCCACTCACTGTCCAGGAGCATGAGGTACGGCGCGTGCTCCTGGCAGTGAACCCCAGGAAGGCTGCCGGACCAGACGGAGTACCTGGCAAGGTGATCAGAGCGTGTGCCCACCAGCTCACCCTGATTCTCACCAGGATTTTCAACCGCTCCCTGGCCCAAGCAGTCATCACCCCCCTGCCTAAAAACAGCCACAATCATCCCCGTGCCCAAAAGGTCATCTGTCACCAGCCTAAATGATTACTGCCCTTTGGCCCTCACACCGGTAATCATGAAGTGCTTTGAGAGGCTGGTTCTCCAGCACATCAAAGACCATCTGCCCCCCACTTTCGACACCCATCAGTTTGCATATCGTGCAAATAGATCCACAGAGGACGCCATCGCTGTAGCTCTCCACTCTGTGTTGAGCCACTTGGAGCAGCAGCAGAGCTACGCTCGCATGCTCTTTGTGGATTACAGCTCAGCGTTCAACACAATCATCCCGGACATTCTCACCACCAAACTGCACACCCTGGGCCTCCCCCCCTCTCACATGTTCCTGGATCAAGGACTTCTTAACCAACCGGCCCCAGACTGTGAGACTTGGCCCCCATCTCTCCTCCATCCGCACACTGAGCACTGGCTCCCCACAGGGCTGTGTGCTGAGCCCCCTCCTGTACTGCCTCTACACCCATGACTGTGGTCCGGCCCACAATAACAACCTCATCGTCAAATTTGCTGACGACACCACAGTGGTCGGACTCATCTCAAAGGGAGATGAGGCAGCCTACAGAGAGGAGGTCCTGAAGCTGACAGCCTGGTGTTCAGAGAACAACCTGGTACTGAACACCATGAAAACCAAAGAGATCATCATCGACTTCAGGAAGCACAGGACTGACCCAGCTCCCCTCTACATCAACGGCGAGCATGTGGAGAGGGTCCACACCTTCAGGTTTCTTGGTGTCCTCATCTCTGCTGATCTCTCTTGGTCAGATAACATCACAGCTGTTATCAAGAAGGCTCAGCGGCGACTTCACTTCCTGAGGGTCCTCAGGAAGAACAACTTGGACTCAAACCTGCTGCTGACCTTCTACCGCTCATCCATTGAGAGCCTGCTGACGTACTGTATCACAGTATGGTACGGCAGCTGCACTGAGGCAGACAGGGTCAGGCTTCAGAGGGTAGTCAAGACAGCACAAAGAATCGTTGGCTGCCCTCTCCCCTCCCTGATGGACATCTACACCTCCCGCTGCATCAGCAGAGCCAGGAACATCATCAAGGACAGCTCACACCCTGGCTTTGACCTGTTTGACCTGCTGCCCTCTGGCAGGCGCTACAGGTGCATCAAAGCCAGAACAAACAGACTCAAGAACAGTTTCTTCACCAGAGCAATCACCACCCTGAACTCTCACACTCACCCACTGTAACTGTGCAACACCCACATCTCTGTGCAATATTATATTATTCATACTGAACAATATCTAACATTCCTATATTGTGCAATATCCAGTATTCATTCACTAGTGCAATATTCATTCACCAAGTGCAATATTCATCATCTTCATTATTATATGTATACACTTATTTACTTTTCTTACAATGTACAGATGCACCAATGTATGTATATATTTTTATACATTCTATTTTTTGTATATTTTATACATTGTTTATTTTCTGTGTATTTCTTGATTATACTAGATTATAATATTTTTATTTTTATTTTAGAGAGTTTGATTTTCTATTGCATGGCACTGAACAGGAGTGGCCCTCCAATCTCATTGTACATCCTGTATAATGACAATAAAGGCATTCTATTCTATTCTATTCTAAAAAGCATTAGCGTGGGTCATGCTAAGGGAAAGTGGAGCGGTGGAGACAGTCAGCTGTTCCTGTATCGCTGATTAGGGAAATCATGAAGTGATGCTGCAGCTATTCTGTGGAAGTTAAATCACTGATCTGGATATCAGAGTGTTCAGATCACTGAAACAGAAACACTGGACTGGCTGAAGGCTGTGATCGAAGAGACACGCAGCTGTCATCTTACTAACTGCTACGTGTTTACATGAAGGCAGGCATTGTTTAAGCTTTGTGTAGGCTGTATGCTGTAGTGTCACACTATAAGAAGAAGAAGAAGAAGAAACAGCCTTTATTGTCCCACAGAGGGGAAATTTGGGTGTAACAGCAGCCGCAGTTATTATAAATATAAATAAAGATATAATAATTCACACTATTAAGAAAAGAATATATATAAAATCAACAAACAATATTAACCTTAATACTACTAATAATAATAACACTATATACAATGTGCATGATGTGCCGGACTATTTACAGTATATTATATATTATCCTACATTGTGTAGGCTATTGTGGTTTTTGTTGGGAGCAGTGATGGTTATAAAGTCTTACAGCTGCTGGGAGGAAGGATCTGCGGTAACGCTCCTTTGTGCATTTAGGATGCAGCAGTCTGTCACTGAAGGAGCTCTCCAGCTCAGCAACAGTTTCATGCATGGGATGGGAGACCTTGTCCATCAGTGATGTTATTTTGGTCAGAGTCCTTCTGTCTCCCACCACCTGCACTGAGTCGAGAGGACATCCTAGGACAGAGCTGGCTTTCCTGATGAGCTTGTCTATCCTCTTCCTCTCAGCTGTAGACAAGCTGCTGCTCCAACATACTGCTGCATAGAAGATGGCTGATGCCACCACAGAGTCATAGAAGGTCTTCAGGAGTGTCCCCTGCACTCCAAAAGACCTCAGCCTTCTCAGCAGGTAGAGTCTGCTCTGACCCTTCCTGTAGAGCGCATCAGTGTTATGAGTCCAGTCCAGTTTATTGTTTAGGTGAACACCCAGGTACTTATAAGAGTCCACTATCTCAATGTCCACTCCCTGGATGTTCACCGGTGTCCGTGTGGTGGGTCTGCGCCTGCGGAAATCCACCACCAGCTCCTTGGTTTTAGCGGCGTTGATCAGGAGGTGGTTCCGCTGGCACCAGTCCACAAAGTCCTGAGTCCACTGTCTGTACTCTGAGTCATCCTCACCTGTGATGAGGCCAACTATGGCAGAGTCGTCAGACGGGCCTGTACCTTCTCCCCTGGCAACGACGACCTATGCCCGCACGTCTCCCGCGTCTCTTCCTTCTCAGTTCGCGGGGAATATCGAGTCGTTCAGCAGGAGTAGGCACAGCGGAGCGCCCGATGGAGATCAGCTGGTCCCGAGAGTAAACAATAGGAGCGTGGCCACTCTCGCAGTCTCCAAACATAAACACCATAAAAAGGGTAAATAAAAAATAAAAAGTTTTCCAGAAAAAAGTCTGCTCCATCATGAGGAAAAAGAGCAGAAGATACAGAAACACAAAAACACATCTAATACTAAACAAAATGAGAAAAAACACGGAATTAGTGCGGAGCTGCTGAAACTGGCTGCCTGCTCGCGCGGCGCCGGAAGTACATAACGTAAAAAAATAAGAGGCTGTACATTAAAGGAAAACTTAAAACATAAGGAAAAAATATGGTAATAGGATGTGCAACTGGGTAGTATAATTTGGGGAAAAAAAACAAATTTACAGAATAAAATAATTTGAAAAACTGTACAGACTGATGTAGTGACAACCGACAACAGCACAAGTTGAACATGAGCTCATGTTCCAACTAATAAAGCCGCCCGTTACAGCACAAAGTAACCGAATTTTGTCATTAACTCTGGCTCTAACTTTGGGTAACCGGAAGTATAAAACCGCACAGTGGAAGTAGCAGTCTGTCATGGCAGCCTACGTGTGCTCTTCCAGAAACCCGTGGATATTGAGTCACTAATCGAATTCAGATTGCATTTTTTATTTCTTTCCGATATCTGAACCAGTAATTTAGGTCAGGATCGGACCGATACCGATACTGAATATCGGATCACTAGTAAAAACATTGTCCTCTTTTTACTAGGTTCTACAATTATGTAAAAACTCAGATGAACAGCACATGACATGTTACTCAGTGTCATTATTTATTTAATGACATAAGCCAAAATGCAGAAAAACTGTATGGAAAAACCAAGTAGGCGCCAGCTTGTAGAACAACATTTAGCAGCAATAACAGTTATTGTTCTCCATCACTCCATCACAAGAGTGGACCAAAATTCCCTCACATTGTTGTGAGGGAATTTTGGTCCACTCTTCTTTACAACATTGCTTCAGCTCAGTGAGGTTTATGGGCATTCATTTAAGCACAGCTCTCTAAAGGTCCCACCACAGCATTTCAGTCAGATTAAGGTCTGAACTTTGACTGGACCATTGCAGCACCTTGATTCTTTTCTTTAGATGTTGGACAGATGGCCTCATATTTAACTCTGTAATATTTTGGTATACAGAGGACTTCATGGTCATCTCAATAACTGCAAGTTACCCAGGTCCTGTTCCTGCAAAGCAAACTCAGATCACTCATATGACCCCTCCTCCACCATCGTGTTGACAGTTGATATGAGGTGTTTGTGCTGAAATGCTGTGTTTGGTCCTCTCCAAATTTGGTGCTGTGCACTTTGACCAAACATCTCCACTTTGGTCCAGATGTCTTGCAGTTTGTTTAGATGCAACTTCGCAAAACCGTGCTGCCATGTTCTTTTTAGATAGAACAAGATAGTTGTTGGTTAATTGATAAATTATTAGTTGGATTAAATAATGAAATAGCTAAAATAACTAAGCAGTGGCTGAAGCAGTGGGTTGAAGAATTAAATAAATTAGAGAGGCAGAGAGCAGATAAAATGTGAGCCCAGTAGTCACCAGATTGTTTTCCACAGCTGTATAAATAGATATTAATCTTGTTGTTCAACGTCACGGCTTTGAAGAATACATTTTGTACGAAGATCCCTGATAAATTCGCTAACATAACACACATATTAAAGTGAAAAGTGAACAGTAAAAATGTCACTCTCCCACTGCTTCAGAAAATGCAAAATAGCCACATCTTCTTAAGGAGAGTGTGGCCTGGTCTGTAGATGTTTTCCTCTTTAGGGTTTCTGTGCTGCTGATTGGCTGTGCCAGGGGGGCTGGGACCAGCCTGTGCACCAACAAAGGAAAGGCAAGGTCTAAACCATAGCCCCGCCCCCACCTGTTTTGAACCAATAGGGTTGTGATTAGCAGGAAAATAAAACGTTAGGTTATCTTTTCGGTAGGGCTGCAACGATTAGTCGACATTGTCGACAATAATCGACAATAATCGACAATAAAAATAGTTGATGACGAATTTAATTGTCGATAATAGTCGTTTTTTATTACTGGTGATTTTCTTAACGGAGTGAGATATCTTCCTGTCCGTCTATCTCTGGCGAGCTTCACCATGGGCAATCCGGTTAAGTGATGGTAGAATTCCATTTCCAGGTCCAAACTGTCACGTGATCAATATGCTGCAATGCTGTGTCCCTAGTTGTTTTAACCGATCTGACACGAAAAAAAAAAACACTCAGCTGTCATTTTACCGATGAGATAGAGAAGCGGAAATGGCTGCAGTTGATAAGAAATGTTATAATCATATTTAATAGTGAACAGTCATTGCTGTTTATTTAGGAGCATTTGGACCCGGAAATGACGTCAGAATTAAAGACCGGCTACCAATCAGCAGCATGCTTAGTCATGGGGGTTATTGGTGAAACTGTGCCAACTTTGTTTTACAGGGACGAAAAAGTACTTTATATTTTTTATGGTTGGAAAAATGGACCGTTAGTTATATCAGCAGCAAACCTGATTCAAATTTTTGAATGAAGTATCCATCTTCTGTGTGTTTACTACCACATTTTAAATAACCTTATGCTAAATGTAAAAGCTGATAGCTAAATAAGTGTCATTTCATAATTATGTGATTCATAATCCGATTAGTCGACTAATCGTTTCAAAAGTCGATGACTAATCGACTATCAAAATAGTCGTTAGTTGCAGCACTACTTCTCGGTAAGGTTGGTTGTAGTTAACTGCTGCCAGACTGCAATGAGCCGAGAGGATCCATGTACATGATATTTTTCTGATACATCAATATGTATGTGTTTATGTGTTTATTGCGCCTTCCTTCACAAGTAAAAAACACAAAGTAACAGTTCTGACCTGATATGTAAAACCTCTGAACTGAAAGATGGTGCGCTTTCTTTGCCACATGTTTGTGTGTTGATATTTGTTAAAAAAATACAGTATTTAAACTCAGGGATTTAGCCATAATGCAAAAATACCTTTCTCATGTACATAATGTGTGTATGTTCAAGTTGATTTTGACAACAATTAATAAAATAATTGTACCTCTGATAATGGTCTCATTGGTTATTTGTTGATCACCATCTTGTAGCTCTGAACTGGAGCCATGTCCACCTGACAAAAAAAAGAGTAAAAAATCTTTAGCATAGTTCAAACAGACATTTGCAGAGTGTGTCACATTACAGAAAAATCCAAATGTCATATACAATGAGATTATGATATAATTATACATACCTACAAACATAGATACATAAGTCTAAATTTCACTGGAAGCCAATGAAGGGAGGCAAGAGTTATGTTAATGTCTTTTATGCCAACCAAACTCCCAGCATCCTATTTTCCAAACAATCCTCTTTTTCCTTTCACCAATCCAGCTGATTCTCCTATTAAGTTGCTTCTACAAATGAACAGTTACCAAGGAGTTTTATTTTATTTATTCATTTTTGACACATTTTCTGCAGGTTTTTAAGTATTTTTTAAGTATAAATCTCTAAAATGCACATTAGGACTGTGAAACATTGTGAGTCGTTGTTTAAAATTTGATTGTAAATTTCCAAATATCATCTTAAAGGTTGATTTAGTAAGCTACACAGTGATATAAAAATATCGTATTAATTTAATTTAATAACTTATTTATTGATGCCAATGTCTCATATTTACTGTCTAGTGTGAGTATCAAGCAGTCCTTAAACTGATTTTTTTATCTATTAGAATAAAAAACAAAGTGTTCCTGAATTTAAATAAATAATAATAATAAAAATAGCAGAAATGATCACCTGTGTTAAATCAGACAGAATAATCTTAGCTTACCTATGAGTAAGAGCAGGAAGAAGAAATCTGTGATCATTTTTGCTGTCAGAGCTCTGTAAACACGTCCGTCCTCTGTGATGTCTGCAGATGCTTCCTGCTCTATTTATGTCTGTTAAAGGACTTTGCCTTACTGTAGAAGAGGGAGGGGTAAATGAAAAGACCAATGGGCCAGAGGGTGGGCAGGCATGTTTGAAGATTATTCAGCTTAATAAGTCTCGCCCCTAATTTAGACACAGAAAATGCATTTGATAAAGTAAACTGCACATTTCTATGCAGTACCCTGCACAGATGTGATTTTTGAGAGCTGATCATCCACTGGATAAAAACACTTCACCCAGGGCCACAATAACCACAAACGGGGTCACATCACAGACATCTGACACTTCCCAGGGGAACCAGACAATGATGCCTTCTCTGTCCATCTTTAACTCCCATATTCACTGAACCACTTGCTGCAGCATCAGAAAAAATAAAAGAAATAAACGACAAGAATACACACAACAAAGCCTTTATATGCCAATGATTTATTATTATTATATCTAGAGATCCACATATCTGATTACAAGAAACTTTCAGTATAACCCGGGATTATAAAATCTCTAAATACATAATCATCTGGAATAAATTAACAATCCTGCCACTCTCTGAGCTCAGGACCCTTCCCCCCCGCTTCACACTGGCAACAGAGATTTTAACTTCAATTACAGCCTCTTAAAAATGCTGAAAAATATTACAAATGCTGGATCAGCCTTGCATTATCTTTGTCTGAACTGCAACAAATGAAAATCCTGCCTCAAACTAATTATTTACTCTTAGTGCTCCTGATAACACTAACAGACAAATAGCTCAATAATTTAATTCTTCTGGGAAATAGACGACATCACAAACCCCTGAAACCACCGCTTGTTATCAGTCCATTAAATGAAAGTTATTAGCAGCTAATAACGTTCATTTAATGGACTGATACCATTCAAAGCGGGTGGCTGCAACAATGGCAAAGAGTTCATTTCTTGAGAAAGTTGATTATTTTAATCTAATTTTTACAATTACAGAAAGACTTCCCAAAATAAGTATTTTAGATCAAGTTTTAGGGGTTTTATTAGCTTTACGATGATGTAGATTATTTTATTGCACATCATAAAAGTAAAATATATTTTAGAAGAAGAAACAAAAGTTACAAAAAACAAAACAAGACAAAAAAAAGCAATATCTAACACATGAATAATTACGTTCTTGTAGAAGAGGAATATTATGGAAAAACTCAAACTCATATCAGTTTGAAAAATTTCTCTAATATTGAAGGAGAGCGTCCGGTGGCCGGGCCTTATCCCATGGTACCCAGCCAGGCACAGCCCAAAGAGACATGGCCCTCCTGTAAGCCCACCACCTGTAGGAGGGGTCTTAGGGGTCGGGTGTAATGTGTGAAGAGTGGAGGCCCTGGTGGGCTGATCCCCAGCTATTGAGGCTCAGTTGGAACATGGAATGTCACCTCTTTGGTGGAGAAGGAGCCTGAGCTAGTGCATGAGGTCCACAGATACTGGCTATAGTATATAGTCAGACTCACCTCAGTGCATGACTCTGGAGACAGCCTCCTGGAGAGTGGCTGGACAAAAAGGTCATCAGTCCATAGGAACACTGTGGAAAGCTACGCCTCTTAAGGTTTCTTTCTCTGACTCCATTATCCAAGTCTCTTCAGCCAGTTTCTTGTCTTGGTGGTACACGGTTCTGTCTTACGTTGCCACCTCTTTATCCTCTCTACCTCCTCACACACAGGGGGCATAAGGGGGTGTGAAGGTATTGAGATAGTATGCAGATTGTAGACAGGGAGCAGAAACCTGTGGATTTGGTATATCTCTGAGTCACTGGCACAGCTGTAAGAACAAAACTGGCCAGTATAGACGTGCCGTGAATCTGACGGTGATTTTGGATGCAAACTTTCCTTTTTTAAAGAAAATTTCCATAAACATTAGTGAAAATTATTGAAAATATTCCCGAGGCTGTGCACTGATTTCCATGCTTGAATCACATCTGTTTTTAATACAGGGCCACCTGAGGGCCCAAAGATCACAAACATCCACTGCTGATTTTCAGGCCCGTCCCTTCTGTTGAGAGTTCTCCATATTCTCTCAATCCTTTGGTATTATATACTGTAGATGATGACACTGAAGAAATTGTTCCACAATTTGTAGATGCAGATGTTTACAAATTAAACCTCTGCACATCTTTACTATGACATTTACTAAATGCTCTTTTTTATAACCATTTATAACCGTTTTCATTGGACTTTTCCAGCCTTTTGTTGCCACAGCCCAGCTTTGGAGACATGCTGCTGCCATCAGATTCAAAATGAACTGATCTTTTTCTTAAAGTGGTACTTTTTTTCTGTTTATTCATTTGATGATTTCTATATTCTGTGTATGTTTGTATGTATACAAAGTATGGGATGTTTTTTTCCCTCACTCATCCCTATATGTTTTCACTATGTTTCTGTCTTTTTAATGGCAGCGCCTCCAGAAGGGGGGCAGCATGGCCACAGTTCACCTGTCTCCCCATGTTTGTTCTGGTTGTCTTCTTGGATGGTGTTCTGTTAACTGTAATTTCCCCATTGTGGGATCAATAAAGTATCATCATATGCTATTGTGAATAAAAGGAGTTGGCTCTGAGATGTACAAATCATTGCATTCTGTTATTCACATTTTTTTTACAGCATCCCAACTCTCTTGGATTTGCTTTGCCTGATGGCAAACTATCTTAATGCTACAGTCAGTAAGTAATTGCTATATATTGAGCCTCTATCTGTGTAACAACACATTTCCTCAGTGGCTCTGCTAAAATCAGGATGTGGGTAAAAGCTTTCAAGAGTTAATTGCCATCTGCCAGAAGATGTAAGAAGCAGGGAGGTGGAGAGACCACAGTTTAGTGCTCCATCAGGAGAAATCATAGTTTGAAATGGTGAAAAAGTAACAGAGTGGGTTTTTTTCTTGTTGTAATCAGATCTAAACAAGCAGAAATTGTTTCCTAATAAAAAATTTTAAGTTCACTTTACTCTGGCACCTACTTTCACCTGGACAATTGCACGCACTTTAGTCAGTTTCTGACATTATCAGTTTTACCTAGCTTGCTGGGTAAATATCCATCCATCCATCCATCCATCCATCCACCCAAAGCAGAGAAGCCCAGACCTCCTTCACCCCAGTCACCTCCTCCAGATCATCCTGGGGGACTCCAAGATGTTCCCAGGCCAGCCGAGAGATATAACCTCTCCAGCGTGTTCTGGGTCTGCGCCACGGCTTCCTTCTGGTAGGACATGTCAGGAACACTTCACCCAAGAGGTGCCCAGGAAGCATCCTAGTCAGATGCCTGAACCACCTCAACTGGCTCCTTTCAATGTGGAGGAGCAGCGGCTCTACTCTGAATGGCTGCACTCCTCAGCCTATCTCTAAGGTAGAGGCAAGCCACCCTGTGGAGGAAGCTCATTTCTGTTTCTTGCATTCGCAATCCCGATCTCTCGGTCACTACCCAAAGCTCGTGACCATATGTGAGGATAGGGATGTAGATTGACCAATAAATTGAAAGCTTCTCTTTCACACTCAGCTCCCGCTTCACCACGACAGACGGGTGCAACATCAGCATCACTGCAGATGCAGCCTCGATCTGTCCGTCTGCCTCCATTCTTAAACCTTCCACAGGATCTCTGTTGGAGGTTTCCTCATGTAATGGCCTCAGTATTCTTCTACACTCTTGAGACTGTGATGGCAGACTGTGCTCTGTATATTCACAACAATATCCAAACAAAGAAAAGTGTAATGTCTAACCATGCTCCCCCCAACACACACACACACACACACACACACACACACACACACACACACACACACACACACACACACACACACACACACACACAAAAAGCACTGTTAATGTCATGGATAAGTTTGTGCATTCTGCTTTATAAAGGCAGCAGTGAACTTGAAAATTATTAGTATAAAATAACTGGTGATCACTGGCATCTCTAATTGCAGCAACAACAAAATATGTATTATAACAGGATCTACCTGTTTCTCCTAATGGAGCAATTAACTGGCTGTTTTTTGTTTTTGTTCTTTACCTCACACTCATATCACTCATGTGTGGTTGATGAATGTGTGAACATCTAAGAGCGTTTGAACCCACATCCTCGTTGATAAGGAAATGTGCAGTTGTCCAGATATATTTCAAAGTTCTGTATGTTGCAGTGACTTATGACCTGCTGTGTGCAACTTTGTTTGGATCTAAACAAATACATCTGAACACAAATCATGGATTCACATCTTTACTATCTGGATTCATCACAAATGCTCTAAAACATTGTATAGATTCTTGTAGCGCACACTAGTTGAACATGAATGACATTTTGTCTGTAGTCCATCCATTTTCTTCTGCTTATCGAGCTCGGTCAGCCGCCTGAGCAGAGAAATCCAGACCTCCTTCTCCCAAACCACCTCCTCCAGCTTATCCAGGAGAACACCAGGGTATAATCTCTCCAGTGTGTCCTGGGTTTGCCCCGGGGCCGCCTCCCTGTAGGATATGCATCAAACACCTCACCCAGGAGGCACCCAGGAGGTATCCTAATCAGATGCCCATACGACTTCAACTGGCTCCTGTGGACGTGGAGGAGTAGTGACTATACTCTGAGCCATTTCTGGATGGCTGCACTCCTCACCCTTCAGTGGAAGTTCATTTCTGCCACATGTATCTGCAGTCTTGGTTTTTTTGGTCACTGACCAGAGCTCACAACCATAGCTGCGGGTGGGAACACAGATTGACTGGTAAACTGACAGCTTCTCTTTTATCCTCAGCTCTCTCTTTACTACAATGAACTGGTACAGCTGCACTGCAGTTGCAGATCCAGTCCATCTGTCTATCTCCCGCTCCCTTCTCCCCTCACTCGTAAACAAGACCCAGAGATACTTAAACTCCTCGACTTGGGGCACCGACTTGTCCCTGTGGGGAGTGGGCACTCCACCCTTTTCTGACTGAGGACCATAGCCTCAGACTTAGAGGTGCTAATTCTCATACCTGCCACTTCACATTTATCTGTGAGCTGCTCCAGTGTAAGCTGGAGATCTGCATCATCTGCAAAAAGAAGAAATTCTGAAATGAGATTCTGAAGTTACCAAGGTGGAAGCCTTCTGCCACTTGGCTACACCTCCAAATTCTGTTAAAAAAAAATCTATGAACAGAATTGGTGTCAAAGGTCCAACACCTAAACAATAGTGAATACATTGAGAATGGCTGTCAGAGGCCCCAGTCTGTGAGATCATCAACTCCCATTTCCGGCAAAACTTCTGAGGCAGGTCTCCGGTGGGTGTTGGACACTACCAGAGCTGTCTTTTTAAAACAAGAAAAATACCAATTAAAGCCGCAATGAGTGTTTGAACTAGAGGAAGTTCCTTGTTCCACTAGGGGCCCTAGACTGACATTCAGTAATGTCATGTAGATGCCTTCAGGGGTGGGTCCTTATCACACTTGTGAAGTTTGAGGGCAGTCGGACAAAGTATATGACATGAGAGGTAATCAAAATGTCACGGCGAAGGATCGAAGCTCGCCATGGCGCCATGGCCACGCCCCTCTTCAATGTAACATTATGAAGTGCTTTAGTGGGAATGTTTGTGATCAATGCACAAAAGAGCTGAATAAAGTGTGCCATGCATAAATGTTAGGTTTTCCATTGAAAACCAATGCAGAATTGGGGGTGTGGTCACGGGGGTGGCGTGCAAAATGAGGCATGGGTCTGACTGCCTTTTTTGATCAGGGTGATGTGCAGAATGTGTAAACCAAATTTCATAATTGTAGGACTAATTAAAGTTTTTGAGCTCCATGTAAATTGTAGTTTGAGTATGTAGGGGGCGCTATTGCAGGAACTGCCATTGTTTGCCCATTTATGGATACAGGCGGTGTTTGTGACACTCTGCTTTCAGTGCAGACTGATGCTCTTCACCACAGAGCACACAGCAAACACGCTCTCACAGCATGAACACTATTGTTAGACAAACCAGGACACACTGCGGTGTCACATTCAGATACTGAGGTAGACTGGAAATAATGTTTATGTGTCATATAAAAATTGGCCTGGAGCCCTGGCTGGTTTCTCATCGCCTCGGGGGGTGTGCGGTTCTCTTTGGAATGAGTGGCCTCGGGCCTTCTTAGGTCTTCATGGGCTGCTGGTGGCCTGGGCTTCCTGGGGCTCTCTTTGCCTGCCTCTAGCTTCTGATGGGCGGAGCTGTGGCGTTCTGCCCTCATTGGTAAGTACATTTCATGACACAAACACATACACCCACATAACACAAAATGGTTGGTTTGTGTAACTATGCTTCTTCTTTTATTTTGTTTTCCCACACAATTTTTAATTTTGCAAATATTGTCAGTATCTTATGTTTAACAAGTGACGAACTATTTGGTTTACCTACTTGCACTCTTTCCTGTTTCTTTTTTCTATTTTTCTCTCTATTTTTTTTCTTCTTTTTTCTTCTTCCTCTTTCCTTTTCTCTTTTCTTTTTTCCTGAGCCTGTCATTTCTGGCACAATTTGTCACATAGCATGTTAAAAATAATACAAATAAAATAAAGGGTCACACAGTAACAAGGGGAGCCTATAAAGAACCTATAGAGCTCATCTTGAAATAGCAAATATGTTTGGCACAACAATGCATTCAGATCACAGTTGTGTTTGCAAGATCTGCCAGACATGACAGGCTTTAAAATAAATAAATAAATAAATATAAAATTGAACAGCTGTGGTGAAACAGCTGCAGCTGAAGTGTTTTTATCACAAACAGGATGCTGGACGACTGCAGAGCTGTTAGCTTCAGTTACACACAGACTCACAAACACACTCAGTGAACACAGTGTGAAACTTCACACATGCATGATCACAGCTGATCACAGTTACAAAAGTATGAACTTAAAAGTTGTGATTTTAGGTTTGAAGAAGTTCAGGAAAATGTTTGCTTCACTGTTGCAACATTTTTACACTTCTGATCATCCCTCATGAATAATCATAATGTGATGAGCATTTTTGGTTGAAACAATACGCAGCATATATTTTCCAAATTATGCTCATAATGCACTCTGTCCATAAATGTTCCCACCAAAGCTGAAACAAAGTTCTTCTCAGCATTAATTGTTCCACCCTGAACCCATCTCTGCTGATTGGCTCTTGATAATGATTTGGTGTTTTGACGACATAGTACGTGACTTGAGTGATGATGTCATCATCTCCAGCTACATCTTGATCTGCTGAAATGATCCAAAAAGAACAATAATAGATATTCAATATCTAAACAGAGATTACATTTAAGAAACTCAAACATGAAAGATCAGGAAGTCTCACCTTCAGGTTTCCTGAGAACACTCACCAGCAGAACCAGTAACACCAGTATAAATACACCACAGACTGATCCAACAGAGGAGATCACAGAGAGAAAAAATGTTGTAGGTGGAGGTGTGGATGTAGGTGGAGGTGTGGTGGTGGGTCTCTCTAAAATAAAGAAAACACAGTCATTAAGTTCTGGTCACATTGTGAATGTTGAAACCTGCAGAAACACAGACAGGTGAGTGTGTCACCTGTGACAGTGATCCAGCTGGATGGAGACTCTCCATGACCGCTGATGTCACACTTGTAGAGGCCTTCATCAGACCTGGAAACATGCTGGATGGTCATGTGACCTGCAGGCTGCTTCCTGATGAGGGAGCCATCTTTATAGAAAGCAGCTGGGAGGTTGGAGGGAGTGGTCTTTGTTTGACAGAGCAGAGTGACGTCATCTCCCTCCATCACAGGGAGGACAGGACTCTGCAGGATCACTGATCCACCTCAACACAGAGACAAACTACAGCATTTCATCCATTTACACACAGCTTCATCAACACTAACTCCACACACTCAGCTTACCAGAGACTGTGAGCTTAACCATGTTACTGATGGCACCCTCTCTGGACTCACACCAGTAAACTCCACTGTCCCATGGGAGGATGTAACTTAGGTTACAGGAAGAATTAGCTGGTTTTCCCCACTCAGCACACTGAGTCCTCTGTAGGTTGGTTGTGTTCCTCCTCAGAGTCCATCCAGCAGAGCTGTCGTCCTCCTCACAGCTCAGAGACACAAAGTCTAATTCAAAGAACTGAGAGCTGCTGGGACTCACAGTCAGACGAGCTGTGAGGGTTACAATGAAACATGAAGCCAAACAGGTCATATTAGTGAGCATTTATCAGGTTGAAGCTGTGACAGAAGAAGGTTACTGACCTTGGTTTGTTGTGCAGCTCAGCAGTGAGATCAGAACTAAAGAGAAATGACACTCAGGTTGGTTTGAGGTGAACACAAAGAACAACTCCACACAAACAGCTGACAGACCTACAAACTCGTCTCTCTCTGATAGATCTGCTCATTTTAGACTTGATGCAGCAAAAAGTTTGGACAACAGTCTCTCCTGTTAAGTGTCACTGTAAAGTCATGTGTCCTCTGTGCAGCTGTGTTCATGTAATCAGTGAATGATTTGAGCTTTTCACTGCCTGCTGTGTTTCCTGGACTCCTGAGCAAAGATAAAGAGTCAGTTCAGACCTGCAGTTGGTCCTCATGGTGTTTGAACTTGAATTCAGCCTGATTAGTTTTTCATGTCTTCTCCTCCATCATCAGTTATCAGGAGAGCAGACAGTCAAAGGTCAATAATTCAAACAAACACAGAGATTCTACTTACAGAGCAGACACAGCACAGATGTTTCCTTCATCGTCCTTCTCACTCATTTGAGCTTTTTTTCATTTCTCTCACTGACACCAAGTAAAGCCCCGCCCTCTTCCTCTGAGCACCAGCTTTACTATTGGTGCAGAGGTGTGTGTGTGTGTGTGTGTGCGGGGGGGGGGGGGTCTCTTTTTTCTTTGTTGCTACAAGTAAATAAGTTTAATAATAACTAAATTTATCTATGGATCACTGTTCACAGGTACAAATCACAAAGTGCTTTAGAATGTGCAAGTAAAATACAAGTATTACGTCACATAATCCATCCATCCTCTGGTGTCAGTGAGCTGTAGTTTGGTTCCTGATCAAATCCATTTCCATGTAGTGGACGTCCCCCTCAGTGAGAGAGGCAGATATGAGCTGAAACACAGGAATCAAACCAGGGACGCTGCTGTTATGGAGCTGAACTGGAACCATTCACACACTGAGGCCCTCTGAACACATTTTAATGACAGCTGTGCAGAGACACACTGATGACTGACTGGAACACTATGATTCACATTTTAGATTAACACCATCCTCCCACAGGCTTTAGATATGGACAATAGAGGGAGCTGCTGGACTGTCAGCAACATTATCAGTAACAGCCTGCACCAAAACAACTTTACTCATCTGGAATTCGGCCTCCTCTTCCTGGCCTTGAGACAGCTGGGAAGTTTCATTCTCCTTGGAGTTGTGTAAACAGATGCTCTTCCTCCATCTACCCCATCTCCTGTGACCTCTGTGGACTGGTATCCTAGCGACCTGGCTACTGATGAACATTATTCCACCTCTTGTCAAAAAGTGTTGAGTCGAGGACAGCCCAGTCATTGCATGATAACTAAAATCTTAACCTGCATGAGACCATCATGAAAAAGGGGGTTTTGTGCCCCTTGAGCAAAAAATGTTTTGAGTGGAGCTTACACTCTCTGATAATCATGAAAATGTAGAGATATTTTTGGGAAAACAGCTGATCTAATAAATATAAGCATTTTATTATGGGTTGGATTTAAAAACAGCTAACCAGCTGGAAGTACTGTGATAAATACTACATCAGTGCTAAAGCAAAAAAAACCTAGTATTGTACATTTATTATTTAACTTAATTTCTGAATCTGCCTTCAGCTGCAAGACTGATGCAATTCATACCAATACCTGGATAATTATTTATCTAGTTTTTTAACCTTTATATATACAAGTCGTCCCATTGAGACTCAGTGTCTCATTCGCCACAAAGACCTGTTTAATCATCCACAGCCTGTGGCTTGCTGAGCCTTGGCACCTGTGGGACATGGTTGAGGAGGGTGAGAGTCACCCCTCCCTATTGCTCCCTACCGCTTCCAGCTGCTTCTGCCGCCCCTGGGGTGTTGGGTGCCCGTGGGTCCCGGGGTTCATGGCCGGATGTTTTGGCGTGGCTCTTGGCCCCCTCCCTTGGCAGTTGTGGCCTGGGGGTGGCTCGGGCCTCTTTGGCGTGGGGGGGGTCTCTGCTGTGTGTCGGGTGGTTCTCGGGCCCCTGGGGCCTTGGGGCCGCATTCTCGGCTTGTGCGGGGGGTGCCGGCCTGCGGCGGGGTTGGCTGCTACCTGCCTCTGGCTCTCTGGACTCTTGCTGTTTGACTGGGGGGGGGGGGGGGGGGGGGGGGGGTCTTCTGAGGATCTAGTGGGCCGCGGTTTCCTGGGTCCTTCCCTGTTCGCCTCTGGATCACGGGGGGCGTGGTGTCAGTTTCTTGCCCCATTGGTGAGTATGTTCCATGACAGAGGCAGCAGGAGTTTGTGTGTGTGTGTGTATATGTATGTGCTTGTGTATAGATATGTGGATGTATGTATGTATGTATGTGTGTATATCATTCTTTGTTTATTGTTTTATCCCCTTTGTTTTGTTTTGTTTTGTTTTCTTCTTCTTTTTTTCCTTTCCTCTTTCTCACTCTTTTTTCCTGCCCTTTCCTTTCTACCTGTCAGGCCTGGTGTAAATGAATAAAATAAAATTCAAATAGAAACATTAACAAGAGTAGCCTACTGGAAAACTTACAGAGCTATTCTTGGAAAAGCAAATATGTTTGGTACACCAGAGCATTCGGATCATATTCCGATTGTGAAAACTGCCAGACATGACAGGCTTAAAAAAAAAAAAAATCATCCACAGCCTGCGATGGCGACCAAAAACAAAGAAATGTTGCTGGATTCATCATCCTGTCACATCTGCTTTGGCGTCAGTGACAGAAAACATGTTTCTAGTGTAATAATTAATAAAAATAAAATAAACCACTGATTATGTTGATTTAGTAAAAATCATGATGAAAGATAGTGTAAGTTTATTCATCCAAAACAAGAACGGATTAAGTGTGTGGAGCTGGATTTAAGTCAAACACAGGAGTGTTGGAGGAAACTACAGAAACGTCTCACTGAACAAAACGATCAATGAAATGAATGTGATAACTGCACAGCTGCACTCATCTTGTTAGTTCACTCTGCCTGTCTGTGCAGTTTAACCAAGCTTCCAGCAAAGGATTATAGAATATTAATTTGTGCCCTTTAAAGTCACAGCTTTTTTTATGAATCCAAAGAATAAAACAGTTTACAGTTAACAGGGCAAAGTAGCATCTATGTTTTTAGCTGATTGTTAGGGTGCACACGGGGTTGGAAATAATAATCTTAACCTGTGATGCTTCAAAACTTAACTGTTTCTTTGCTCGTTTTGAGACACCTCAGGACCACCCATCTGCTCCGGTCCTGCCGCCCCCACCAGGCTCCACCCCACTCACTGTCCAGGAGCATGAGGTACAGCGTGTGCTCCTGGCAGTGAACCCCAGGAAGGCTGTTGGACCAGACGGAGTACCTGGCAAGGTGATCAGAGCGTGTGCCCACCAGCTCACCCTGATTCTCACCAGGATCTTCAACCTCTCCCTGGCCCAAGCAGTCATCCCCCCCTGCCTAAAAACAGCCACAATCATCCCCGTGCCCAAAAGGTCATCTGTCACCAGCCTAAATGATTTCCGCCCTGTGGCCCTCACACCGGTAATCATGAAGTGCTTTGAGAGGCTGGTTCTCCAGCACATCAAGGACCCCCCCCCCCCCCCACACACACACACACACTAAAACACAAACACACACACACACACACACACACACTTTTGACACCCATCAGTTTGCATATCGTGCAAACAGATCCACAGAGGACGCCATCGCTGTAGCTCTCCACTCTGTGTTGAGCCACTTGGAGCAGCAGCCGAGCTACGCTCGCATGCTCTTTGTGGATTACAGCTCAGCGTTCAACACAATCATCCCGGATATTCTCACGACCAAATTGCACACCCTGGGCCTCCCCCCTCTCATATGTTCCTGGATCAAGGACTTCTTAACCAACCGGCCCCAGACTGTGAGACTTGGCCCCCATCTCTCCTCCACCCGTACACTGAGCACTGGCTCCCCACAGGGCTGTGTGCTGAGCCCCCTCCTGTACTGCCTCTACACCCATGACTGCAGTCCGGCCCACAATAACAACCTCATCGTCAAATTTGCTGACGACACCACAGTGGTCGGACTCATCTCAAGGGGAGATGAGGCAGCTTACAGAGAGGAGGTCTTGAAGTTGACAGCCTGGTGTTCAGAGAACAACCTGGTACTGAACACCATGAAAACCAAAGAGATCATCATCTACTTCAGGTAGCACAGGACTGACCCAGCTCCCCTCTACATCAACGGCGAGCGTGTGGAGAGGGTCCACACCTTCAGGTTTCTTGGTGTCCTCATCTCTGCTGATCTCTCTTGGTCAGATAACATCACAGCTGTTATCAAGAAGGCTCAGCAGCGACTTCACTTCCTGAGGGTCCTCAGGAAGAACAACTTGGACTCAAACCTGCTGCTGACCTTCTACCGCTCATCCATTGAGAGCCTGCTGACGTACTGTATCACAGTATGGTACGGCAGCTGCACTGAGGCAGACAGGGTCAGGCTTCAGAGGGTAGTCAAGACAGCACAAAGAATCGTTGGCTGCCCTCTCCCCTCCCTGATGGACATCTACACCTCCCGCTGCATCAGCAGAGCAGGAACATCATCAAGGACAGCTCACACCCTGGCTTTGACCTCTGACCTGCTGCCCTCTGGCAGGAGCTACAGGAGCATCAAAGCCAGAACAAACAGACTCCAGAACAGTTTCCTCTCCACAGCAATCACCACCCTGAACTCACACACTCACCCACTGTGACTGTGCAACACCCACATCTCTGTGCAATATTATATTATTCATACTGAACAATATCTAACATTCCTATATTGTGTAATATCCAATATTCACTCACCAAGTGCAATACTCACCATCTTCATTATTATATGTATACACTTGTTCTATTTTTTACAGTGTATATATTTTTATACATTCTCTTTTTTCTGTATTTTTAATACATTTTATTTTCTGTATATTTTATACCTACTGTTTTATTTTCTGTATATTTTTAGATCATATTAGATTATTATATTTTTATTTTAGAAAGTTTGACTTTCTATTGCATGGCACTGAACAGGAGTGGCCCTCCAATCTCATTGTACATCCTGTGTAATGAATATAAAGGCATTCTATTCTATTCTATGTAATGATATTTTATTACTATATTAATATAGCATGAGGTTCACTTAGAAAAATAGAAAGAGCTGCTTTTACTTCCTTACTTTGAGTACATTTCAGAGCCTGTACTTTTACACTTTTATTTGAGTAAAGAAGTTGACTCAGTACTTTAACTTCTACCAGGTTATATTTTAACACAAGTATTTGTATTTCTATTTCAGTAATGAATGTCTGCACTTTTGCCACCTTTGATAATAGTGAAACAGTCACTGAATTATGAGCTTTTTGAGGTTTTTAGGCTTAATAGAAAAGGACAGCTGTGAATCACCATCATAGTAATAGTAAGTAAGTACATTTTATTTATTTAGTGCTTTTCACAGACAGTAGTCACAAAGCACTGTACATGCAAAAACAACAACAGACAGTAATTAAACACTATAATATCTAAAAAACAATAATGTAAAGCTAAAATAATTAAACACCATAATATCTTTGAAGTATTCCTGATGAACAGTCAATCCCGTAGATTTCCACAGACGCTCTGATTTACGTCAGGAGCGCCGAAGGCCACGAGTTTGATTGTTTAACCAGGGTATGTAATAACTGACAGAGCAATGACTAGTTTTCAAAGGAGCAACCTGATGGAGAACGGTTAGGCAGTGTTCATTAAAAGAGTTAACAAGGAGCTCAACATTATCAGAATGAGCTGTAAAACTGAAAAGAGAAGAAAACTCAGATAAAACAGAATCATCAATAAAGCTTAATGCAAACTTGGGGAAAAGATTCTGTATTAAAAGAAACATTAAAAGAAATTGATTTATGGTCACTGAAGACAAAACAATAGCAAGAAAGACCACTGAAGGTGTCACATAGATGGCTCAAATGTTACATGTAGTATGTTAAATTTGGTCCAAGGTTTGACCCTAGACAAGCCCCTGTTGCAATTCTATTTCTCATCATGTAGGAGGGCACAGAAAATGGAAAGCTAACCTCCATGATCACTACCTTCACATGAGGAAGGGCACTTTACAATTCAGTGTGTTGGTTGTCCAATAATACACATAAGGACATACAAACAGAGAAGAAGAAAAACGTTTATTTTAGTGTTATAGTAGCATGCAGCTCTAAATGGCAATGACATGTAAATGAAGGATATACAGTACACACAAACTACATTTCTTTATATTCCCATGCATTTGCAGTTCATTGATCATTAAAAGACCTAAACTTTCAATACAATATACTCTGAATAATACACTGTAAACATTAACATTGTGTGCATTCCTTATCAAGTACATACAATAACTACTGAAACCTTTGTCATAATTAAGGAATATGTGATACGTGTATATTGGTGAGTAAAACATGCAATAACACTGCTCAAGGAATAGTTTGCTGAAACCGGTGTGAAAACACTCATGATTTGTTTTGACCCTTATGATATCACTGAAATGTAAAGCAAAACTTAATAAAACTGGGTTCTATTCCAGGAATCATGTTCAAACGCTTAGTTTAAAACTTAACTCTGAGCTGAATAACTTTGAGATTGGTGATGCTGAGGTTTGAGCTCGAGAAAGGCCGATCAGAGTGAGTTCAGTCAGCTGTAGGTATGCCAGCCCTGAGTTAAGCACAAGCATGAGAAAAAAAAGCCGTCATCAGTGGAGCTCCCACATCACGTTTTACTGTGATGACATGTTTTACCCTGGGAACTGGAAAATAATGAGAAGAGCGTCCAGGAATAGGAAGATGCATTAGTGTGGACTATGAAGCTTTTCTTTAAAAACAGCAGGGGAGAAACAGCAATAACCTCAGACAACTCTGTCATCATAGGTATAAAAGTTTTGAATTTTTTTATACTGTCTGTGGTCATTTACCCAACTTGGAATTTCATTAGAAGTTGGAATCCTAATTTCACATTTGATTTTTAAATCTAATTATTCAGCTGTAACCTGCCAAGGCCAAAATATGGGTGATAGAAACTGAAGCTAAAACTCTGGAAACGGAAGCTGATCAGAACAATTTACTGATGGACCTGTTTTTAAACTTTAGCCCTAATGGTCTTCAGCAAAGGTCCACAATGAAGCCATGACCGTTAAAAATACAATGATTGCTGTCAAATAACAAATGACAAAAATCTTGTTGATTTTTTTAACCATTGTGGTCCAGTAGCCGGGCTTCCTGCTGCTGCTGCTGAGCAGAGTCACTGTTTTCCGAGTCTCCCACAACTCATCTGAGACTTTCTCCAGAGCAGAGGACACTTCGGTCAGTTTACTGCTGCTATCCTGAAAAAGGATTCGCAGAAAGGTAATTAACAAGATTTTAGTGGGCCATATAAGGTTCACTGATTGCTGCTACATTGTTTCCACTTTGATTTAATACAAGTGTTTGCATTTGATATGCATGTTAAGATTGAGGATAATCTCTCTCATGCAAACACAATTCCTTTCGAAACAAAAAGAAAAAAAGAAAATCAACCTTAAAAGCGATTCCAACCTTTTGGGTCACAGATGACATACACACAGATGTTTCTTCATCAGCAGATACTTCACAGGAAGAGGCACAGGGATTACATCTCTTCATCTCTGGGATAAAGACACAAAGATGAGTGCAACAAAGCAGAAACTGCATACACAGGTGTCCACTTTGTGGAATGATTGCTATGATTAAGTTCACCTCTAAAACAGCTGTGGAAGTTGGGTCTGTCTCTAGAGTTCTCAGCCAAGCTCCGTTCTCCATCTGTCTCATCATCTTGGGCTGCAGAGTCTTTCTCAATCAGATGCATCACCAAAATCGTCTCCAGGAGGCTGAGCAGCATCAGAGCAAAAATCCCAACGCAGTAGCCAACTGAGGAGAGCAGGCAGCATTATTAATGTGGATGAATCACTATTGATTAAGTCACAATGTGCCATCAAATATGCTTCTTTACCTATTAGTGGAATACTGTCTGAAGAGCTGGGCAGAATATCATTGAGAAGAAGCTGCATCACTGTGACAGCGAGCAGGACAGTGACCTTGAAGCTGAGTTTCTCACCCCCACTGTCTGAGATCAGGAAGGAGGCCAAATCCAGAACCAAGAAAAATAGTATTGGAAGAATGAAATTGGCAAGGTAGTGGACAGACCTCCTCTTCATGTAAATCTGTGAAATGTTGTCCCAGGTGGTTAATTCTACTGTATGTGCAGCAGAGCCATATACTGCATCATTAAAACATCAAGCAAGGAAAAAAGCAACAGAAACAGATTTATGCTGAAAGAAGTAATGATGTGACTATGTATTCAAATACTACTAGGAAAGGAGTTTTATAACTTGTGGGTGGTGACAAATGTGCCAAACCATGGTGAATGGAATGAAAGGCTGTGAGCTACAGTTAGGTAGGTAGGATGTGAGAATTGATACAATTTCTGTAGTTTTGCCTCAGTATATCACCACAGTGCATTAAAGAAATTAAAAGATTCATTCCAGACTTTCAACTTTAAGTTTTTGTTGTTAATTTTACAAACATTTAGCATCAACCATTAGGAACTGCTGCCATTTATTGTGTATTCAGTTACTTTACTTCAGCACTAGGTGTTGCTGTAACTGTTCTCCTCACTGAGAAGAAGCACAGTAACCAAGTGGCATAGAGCTTATATCGGAGTTTGTTGTCTTTCTCTTTCTATGTGCCTGATTAATACATACACTGAACAGCATTTTATACACAGCCCCTGATCTTCAGATTCTCAAAAGTAAACAAGTGACTGACAAATAGTTCCTTGGTTATTTCATGGCAAAGTAAACAGTTGATTCCAAGTGTTGAACTTGTATTTGGTAGCTTGTCACTGGAACTCTCAATGAGGTTCAAAGAGATGTTGAAGGAAGTGAGCGAGGCCATCATTATGCTGAAAAATCTACATAAACCACAGACTGGAAAAACATTGGGGGGGCAAATCTATAATTTAGTTCATTCTTTAAAAAATAAATGCATTGGCCAACTCACCAACACCAAAAGGCTAGAAAGACCACAGAAAGCAGCTAAAATAAATGATTGCAAAGCTTTACAACATCTAACCAAGTCAAGAACTCTCTTGAGGTGGAAAGATTGAGGTTTTCAAAGTCAAGGGTTTACCAGAAGGTGCAAACCTCAGATTACACTGAGGAACAGGAAGACCAGATTAGACTAAGGTGTCATGTGTAAAAACCTCCACAGTCCTGGAAAAAAAAAAATCTTTGGACAGATGACCCCAAGATTAATTTGTAACAGAAGGATGGGAAGAGAAAAGTATGGAGACAAGAAAAGAGACAGAGCTTGTGATCGGACACATAATACCACATCATCTGGTTAGGGTTAGGGTTAGGGTACCCCTAACCCATGGTGGAGGAAATATTATGGCGTGGCTAAAATCCAGTCTGGTACTATACAAAGGAAAAGTTAAAAAAAAAAAAATGTGTCAGTGTCTAAAATATGTATTATGTAACTGTAGGCCAGAAAGAAAAGTATCAGTCTGTTTTATAACTTAAGATATTTAAACATTACAATACTCAACACTTTAGTCACTGTTTTTACATAGGTATGCTCTCAGACATAATTGTGGCTCCTTGAGTGTGTGGTTGCACAAGCTCTGCTGTATAATATTACATATGGCCACTCAGTTTTTTCTCTAATCATTTACAGTTTACATAGTATAAAATACATGCTTAGCCGCAAATGCACATTATACTGTGCTGGTGCATCTGCTATCACTCCCCCTTCTTCTCATCTCCTCAGTCTTTCTGTATGTGTGTGGTTTTATGTGGCCAGAATGCCAGGCTGTGTGTTACTGAGCATGTTTGTGCCTGTGTACCTCTGTTCATCTTTCTGTTGCAACAGGCTGATTGGTGAATTGAGTGTGTGAAAGTGCAATCACTGTTCTAAGCTATATATGTGTTGTTAATGGTGATTTCGGTGTCTGTGATACCAAAATTGTAGGAACACAGCAAAATTGTCCCAGGATGTGGTAGATAGCAGGACTCAGGAAAAGACTGGTTTACTGTTCATAAAACCTGAATACACAGAATCCTTTTCACCTCACATTAGCAAAGACAACTGATAATTAGCATTGGTTAACATTAAAGAAAACATCTGATTTCAGAACATAACATTACCCACTTTCAACAGTATACTGTGCATAAATAACACTGCATTGTCTTTAGTGCAGTAAGATGGCTGCACAGGCACCGCCAGATGATGAGGTGCACTAATCATTTTTTATATATATATATATATATATATATATATATATATATATAGATATATATATACACACACAGTACAAGTCAAAGTTTGGACACACCAAAGATTAATACCAAAGTCATCCATACTATGAAGAAATACACATGGAATTATTTAGTAAGCAAAAAAATGTTAAAATAAACCAAAAAATGTTTTATATTTTAGATTCTTCAAAGTAGGCACCTCTTGCTTAGATGACAACTTTACACATCTTCCCGTTTATCAGTTAGCTTTATGAGGTAGTCATCTGGAATGGCTTTCAGTTTACAGCTGTGCCTTGTCAGAAGTTAATTTCTTGCCCTCTTAATGTGTTTGAGACCATCAAATCTGTTGTGAAGAGGTAGAGCTGTATACAGTGAATATCCCTATTTTAGTAATGTTCAAATCCATATTATGGCAAGAACGACTCATCTAAGTAAAGAAAAATGACAGTTCATCATTACTTTAAAAATAAAGGTCTGTTGATCCAAAAACATTTCAAGAACAAGAGATGCAGTTGCAAAGACCATCAAACATTATGATGAACTGGTTCTCAATAGGACCACCCCAGGACAGGAAGACCAAGCGTTAGACCAAACATTACCAGCCTCAGAACAGCAAATTAACAGCACCCACCTAATGCTTCACAGACTTCAAGTAACACACGCATCTTACATCAACTGTTAGGAGAAGACTGCATGAATCTGGACTTGATGGTCAAACTGCTGCAATGAAGCCACTTTTAAGGACTAATGAAGAACAGAGGAAGAGAATGGTAATGGACTAGTTGTTATATAGTGCTTTTTCTACTCATTATGAGCACTCAAAGCACTTATACAACACATTTTTACATTTACCCATGCACTCCCATTCATACAAGCACTTCCATGTTTTACTAGCTAAGTGCTTTTTTTTAATTAACTAACATTCACACACATTCATACTCTGACAGACTTGGGGTTAAGTATCTTGCCCAAGGATACACTGGCATGTAGCCTGGAGTAGCCAGGAATCGAACCGCTGACCTTCCGATCAGTAGGTGACCTGCTCTACCTACTGAGCTACAGCCACCCCAATGTCTTGGGGCAAGGAACACAAGGAATGGACATTAGACCAGTGGAAATCTGTCCTTTGGTCTGAGTCCAAATTTGATGTTTTTGGTTCTGAAAAAGTATGGAGGAGGTGTGTGATGGTATGGGGGTGCTTTGCTGGTGTCACTGTTGGTGATCTATTCAAAATCCAAGGCACCCTTAACCAGCATGGCTACCACAGCTTTCTGCAGCGACATGCCATCCGTGTTGTGTCAGATGACCTGGCCTCCACGATCACCTTGGGATCTAAACCCAACTGAGATGGTTTGGGATGAGTTGGACCGCAGAGTGAAGGCAAAGCAGCTAACAAGTGCTCAGCACCTTTAGGAACTCCTTCAAGACTGTTGGAAAACCATTTCCAACAGTCTTGAGGCGACTGTTTGCTGTGATTTGGCGCTATATAAATAAAATTGAACTGAATTGGATTTCAGGTGATTACTTCATGAATCTGAATGAGAGATTGCCAAAAGTGAGCAAAGCTGTAATGAAAGCAAAAGGTGCCTACTTTGAAGAATTTAAACTGTAAGACATATTTTGGTTGTTTAACACTTGTAAGTTTACTACAGGATTCCTTATGTGTTCCTTCATAGTCTGGATGACTTCAGAATTAATTTACAATGTAGGACAAAATAAAAACATTGAATGAGAAGTTGTGTCCAAAAGTCTGACTGGTACTATATATACTCTAGATGATGCTCATTTTAATTAATACATACAATATTTATCTTATTAATAAATGTTCTTTTAAGTACATCATAGCTAATTCTCCATTGCAAACTTGGCAAAGCAAACATTGCCCTACAACTGACCTGAGCCTAACCATTGCAGCATGGGCCAGTACAATCATCATTTTTTGGAGGAAACTCACATTATCATGTCTTGACTTGGCACCGAGTGCTTATAGTAGACAAATACAGGCTAACAGAATGGTTTTCTTTTATGAGTTTTTGCTTACTAAATACTTACAGTGTAAATGACTCTAGTTTTGTTGGAGCCAAATTGACAGGCAGTATCAATTGTGATTGTCATGTTGATGTACACCCACTCGTACTGCGTATGCATCGAGCTATTAAACCACTCTTTCATTAAATCTTTGTCTTCGCTGGTCCTTAAGAATATATCTGAATCTGAAATAGAATATAAAAAGAAATGTGTTAAATGTGATCAGATCAACAAGGAATATTCTCTTCCAGACCCCCCCCCCCCCAAAAAAAACAAAAACAAAACAAAAACATAGTGAACACCTGGATTAACTAAGTAAATCAGCAAGAGCCTTCCATTGGATGGTGTCATATGTTCAACATGTATGTCCAAATGATGATGTCAGTTAACTACCTGGTTATATTGAATGATCAGGTCTTTCAATCAATAGATGGTTTTCCTCCCTCATAGTACAGACATGTTCCAAAATGATAATGCCAAGATTAACTGGGCTCAAATTGTGAAAAAAAAAAATTCTTATTTTAAATTATTATTAATTATTGTAGGGTCTTTACCCACAATACAAAGCACCTTGAGGAGACTGTTTGTTGTGATTTGGTGCTATATAAATAAAACTAAATAGAAAAAAATGGTTCAGGGAGCATGAGATCTTTGCAATGTGCTGGAAAAGACCTTTACTCTAGATCTGGGCACTGTAAGGCCAGCAGGCCACATCCAGCCCTTTGGTTGTCCTTGACAGGCCTATATGAGGTCAATGGAAAATTAGGAAACAAGTAAATATGTATATATCATGCTGTTTGACCCATTTCAGCCAAGAAAACAGTCGTTATTGAACTTAGAAACAGAGGATGGCTTATTGTTGCCATTCTCTCTGAATGGCTATTTTTGCATTGTATTATACACAGGTAACAGTGATAAAATTAACCATGTTATTTGCAGAAGAGATGCACTGCCTGGTGAAGACTTTCATAAGAAAGTTGCAGTTTCTTTTAAGCCAACTGAAGAGCAACTTTCTTGCCAGCACTGAAGATCTTGGTTCTCTTTGGATCTGTATAACAAATCCAGATACTGATCCTCTCAGTGATGATTACCTGTCCGCTGTTCTTTGCATTTCCACCTCAGATCTTGAACCTGAATTTACAGGTTCAAATCCAGAACAGACTAGATATCAGTTTTATTTATATAGTGCCAAACCACAACAAGCCACAAGGCACGTTGTGTGTTACTTTTTATTTCCTTTCCCTTTGGGGAAGGCTGCAAACAGGGAGGCGATGTAAAGGGGACAAAGGGAACACACACACACACACACACACACACAGACACACACACACACACACACACACACACACACACACACACACACACACACACACACACACACACACACTCAAAAAGTTGAAAAACTCAAAAAACACTGGGTCAAACCCAGGACCATGACACAGGCAGCATATACTGAGGTATCTAATATTGAGGTGTCTGCTTTTGAGAGCATAACACGCACTAAACAGAAGCTGTTATGGGCTCACCATCATGTAGGACAGACTTGAAGGTGAGGTTGCAGCTCTGGATGTCGAAAGGGAATTTGTAAACGTGCATCCTGCAGGTGCTTACCACCACCTGGTCATTCTTATAATAAACCCCGCCGTGTGAATTAATGAGGAGGTAAGGACTTGGTGCAGCTTTGTCTCTCTCTGTCCTGTATGAGAGCAAATGAAAACTGATTATCAAACTATGGCAAATAACTTACATTATGGCATAACTTACTATTTACTATTTTTGCAGTCATGTTTCATCTTTACTAAATAAAACCTGCTACTTCCATGGGTGCAGCAATACCACAGATAAAGCTAGTGTATTTATTGTGTTCATGTGGCATGTGTTGCAGTAGACAGAGCAAACAGTTTTGACTGTATTGTGTTATTTTATTATTGCTGTGGTGCACTGAATCATAATGAACTTTGTTGAATTATCTCCATATTTTTTAAAAGATGCTTGACCTGAATTTCTTTAAAAACAAGTATTAAATAAGTTTTTGGACATTTTATTTTTTTAGTGCACATCAAGACAAATATCCTGTTGCAACTATGACGACCTTTATTTTACAGTAAATTTGGTCATTGTGATAACTGCTCTGCCTGTATGGCAGTGGGTTATGGTTTCCTGACTGCCAGGAAATTATTTCCTAGGTGGCTCATTACAACCCCATGACTAACCATATGGAATATAACAAAACTCTTAAAGAATAGCATGATTTGTTTGCTGGATTTTGAGGGATATGTATAGAATTATAGAATTAGATTTTAATCACACAAGAAAAAAAAAACATCATCATGAGCATATAATTTCATTTTGCAGGCAAAGGTATTTACAAAGAAGTACTAGGGCCATATTGAGAAAAAAATTAAATCACGCATTCTGAGAATAAAGTCAAAATTTTGAGAAAAAAGTCGAAATGTGAAGATTAAGTTTCAAGTCAAACAACTGCCACGCTAGGGTTTAATCCTGGGATTCGGGATTCCTGGGAAATGCGATCAGAACCATTTCCTGTTTCCCGGGAAACGTTAAGACGGGAAACCGGGAAAAAGTCGCGCGCGTCGATTTGACTTTCAGAAAGAAAAGAAAGCTTCAGAATGTTAAATTTAAGGAAATATTGAGAGAAGGGTTCGTTTAATGCGAAAAGAATTACTCTTCATTTCAGGCACGTTCAGCCTCCGTTTAAGGCTTCAGCCTTCATCTCAGGCATTTTAATAGAGGATATTACACAGTTGTACTTTTTCCTCTTTAATTTGTTGAAATCGTAGGCAATGTGTTTAGCCTAAGGTATTTGTATTATATAATTTTTTTTTTTTTTTTTTCTTTTCGATTTTTGGCCACAGTGGCTTGTCCGTGACAGTGCAGAGACAGGAAATGGGGGAAAGATACAAGGGAAGACACGTGGGCAAATAGGCGACGGGCCGGGACGCGAACCCGCGCCGCCCACACCACAACGCGGCATATGTATGTGGTCGCCGGCTTTACCACTAAGCCACCCGGGCGCCCTGTATTATATAATTATATATTGTTATATTGTATTATATAGCCTATAAAATATGCCTGCCCCGAACAATAAATATCTGTTTAACTTCGAGTGTTTCTTTTCCTCGTTTGCAGCCGCTTATTAACAGTCATGAATTAGGATACGGGCCTAATGTGTGAAGAAAGTATCATGAAATAGATTACTTTAACATATTTCCCTTTTAAAATGGAGTTGAGTAAAATGTATATTTTTTAGGCTATAAGGATTGGCCAGTTTTTCAAAAGATGATTCACAACAAACCTACTTTAACCCTTAGACACAGCGTTATCAATTTGCTGTTGCCAGGATGGCAATGACCAAGTCGTAGTGCATTACTCAAGGCCCTGTGTTATGTCATATTATAGTGTAGTACGGTAGTTAACTTTTCAAAATTTCTTTTGATCATACTTTTCTGGTGCAGGCTTTTAACATAAATATAGTATTAAAAATAGTATTAAATATAGTATTGAATAATTTTTTGTTCATTTATTTTTTAGTGCACATCAAGACAAATATCCTGTTGCAACTATGATGACCTTTATTTTACAGTAAATTTGGTAATTGTGATAACTGCTCTGCCTGTATGGCAGTGGGTTATGGTTTCCTGACTGGCTCATTACAACCCCATGACTAACCATATGGAAGATAGCAAAACACTTAAATGATTTGTTTGATTTTGTTTGCTGGATTTTGAGGGATATGTGTAGAATTATAGAATTAGATTTTAATCACACAAGAAAAACATAATCATGAGCATATCATTTCATTTTGCAGGCAAAGGTATTAACAAAGGAGTATTAGGCCAACATTGAGAAAAAAATTTAAATATGCATTCTGAGAAAAAATTCAAAATGTGAAGATTAAGTTTAAGTCAAACAACTGCCAGGCCACATCTGTTATCCCTCCAGAATGTCTTGTATTATGAGTTAGTGAAACTATACTTTAGAATCAGTTACAGTAACAAGGAAATTATTTCCCTTTAATACAAAAACACGATGTAGTGATGAGACCATTAAAGAGATGGTGCAGAAGTTGCATCTGCTCAGTAGGAAAAAACAAACTGGTGAAGGTCAGATGCAAGGATATTGATGATTGCACCTTCATACAGTACAGAGGGGATATGTAGAATCACAAGACACAATAACACAGCTGATCAAGTTGTTTCATCAACCCAAAGCATTTTGTTGAGGGGTACAGCAGCCGTGACCATTTTTTGACTTGAATAGTGTTTCGGGTTTTCTCTCAAAATAGTATTGTTTTTTTTTTTTTTTTTTTTTTTTTTTTTTTTTTTTTTTTTTTTTTTTTTTTTTTTTTTTTTTTTTTTTAGCCTGTCATGTCTGGTAGATCTTGCAAGCAGAACTGTGATCTGAATGCGTTGTTGTGCCAAACATATTTGCTATTTCAAGATGAGCTCTATAGGTTCTTAATAGGCTCTTCTTGTTGTTGTTTTAACCCTTTATTTTATTTATCTGAGTTATTTTTCCACATACTATGTAACAGCCAGAGCTGACAGGCTGAAGAAGAGGAAAATAAAGAGAAGAAAAAGGGGAGAGAGAAAGGGAGCAAAAAAAAAAAGGGGAAAGAGCACAAGTCTATTAATCAGATACTTCATCACTTTAACATATAAAAAAAATACTATCAATACTTGCAAAAATAAATTTGTGTGTGAAAAACAAAACTAACAAAGCATGTTACGCACACCAACAATTTTGTTGAGTTGTGATTGAGTGGGCGTTTGTGTCTGTGTCATGTTTGTGTCTGTGTCATGGAACGTACTTACCAATGAGGGCAAAACGCTGCAGCTCCACCCATCAGAAGCCAGAGGCAGGTACGGAAAGCCCCAGGACCCAGGCCACCAGCAGCCCACCAAGGGCCAGGAAGACCCCCGGCCACTCAGTCCAAAGACAACCGCACACCTACCCCAGCAGACGGGAGAGGGTGGTCTCAGACGGAGCCCCCCCAGTCGAGGAGCGAGGGCTCCAGGGAACCCAAGGCGATGAGAAGCCAGCCCCCCCCCAGCGGCCAGCCCCCTGCACTGGCCGGCGGCAGGGCTCCCGGGCCCACGGCACCCAAGGACCGCCCGACCCTCCACAGAGCCCCCCCCACGCCGAAGAAGCCAACGCAGCCCCGCACCGCACCCCCAAGGGGGGCAGGCCAGCACCCACGCCAGAACACCCAGCCCCACCCAGGAACCCCGAGGCACCCCCATCCCAGGGGGGTAGGGGGGAGGAGGCAACCAGCAAGGAGCTGCCAGGAGGCAAGGCACAAGGCCCAGACCCAGGTCCAGCCATACATACAAACACACCCAGACACCCGTGTACACATTTATACACAGATACTCATACATGCCCATACATACTTACCCACACACAGATATGCCATACATACACATTCACTCACCCACCCATACTCACGGAGACGGTGACAAATACACAAAGACACACATTCATCCATAGCTACCCACCCTCTGAAGGCGGGGCAAGTGGAAACCACCCCAGGGCCAACAGCGACCCCAGGACGCCACCAGCCCGGTCCCCAAGGAACCACCCGACCCCTACCCCGGGCGAGACGCAAGAAATCGGGGTGTAAGATGGCCCATCCACCCCTCCTCCTCCCCAACTTGTAGGTCTATGTGTTAATGTTTGTGAGTGAATGAGGTGTATAGGGTGCAGTTAAAATTGAGGGGACAGTTATGCCACAAGCGCCAACTGTTGGTCGTCAGCGCTTGCCCACACTGCCCGCCCAAAACCCTCCATGTCTAAAGTGCAAATAAAATTTGGAGACAGACAGTGACGAGGATCCGAGTGGGGCCACCTCAGCGGCCCATCCTCATCAACCTCTGAGTAACATGCCTGCCCCAAAGGTCCTATGTGTATCAGGGTGTAAGTGTGTATGTGTTGTGAGTTATAATGACTAAAGTGCAATTAAAACGGAGAGGCAAGTGGTGGTGCAGCTCTCCACGTGGCCTCTCCATCCTACATCTGTGAGTGATGTGTATTCTGTGTGTGTGTGTGTGTGTGTGTTTGTGTATGGGGAGGGGGAGGGGGGGGGGGGGGGGGGCATATGACCAGGAAGAATCCTGGAAGAAGAGAGCCAGCTGGCCGCTGGCTCAATAGGCACCCCGACCTCCCACACCCCAGCACAGGGCAGGGGGAGGTGAGCCCGGGGCCGCGGTGACAGCATCCCGGAGCACTGCAGCACCCGAGGTTGGCGCCCTCACCCCCACCTGCAGAGGGCGGCCCGCTCCTCCTAGATGCCCATTCACTCACCAATAGACACAAACAGGCGACAGGACATACTGGCCTGGGCATGGAAATGCAGTGCCCAGTCCCCCCCCAACCACCCCACCGCGGCCCCATCCCCCACCCCACCCCCCTGCAATGCAGGCACCCCAGGGCCCAAAAGCGTAGACCGGACATCCCGACGTCAGGCCAACCCACCCCACCCGGCGGCGCGGCCGGGACAGCAGAGGCCCCCCCGCGCCAGGGGGGCCCACCGGGAGCCGGCGCGGCCCAGTGCCGGGGCCCCAGACCCCAGCCCCCAAGCCATACAGGGAAGACCAGCCAACCGACCGAGGGCCGGCACCACCCCCCCAAGCACCCCGCCCACACCCCAGGACCGAAGGCAGCACCATCCAAGCCCCCACCACCATCAACCAGGACAGGCACACAGACATCACCAGAAGGTCGCCCCAGGACCCAGCCCCAGGAGGCTACCAGCTACCAGGCCTCCGGAGTCCCCCCCACCCCCCCTACAAAGCACATCAGGAGCAGAGCCCGCAGCCCACCACCCCACTAAGTAATGGAGCTGAGCAGTGGGAACCAAAGAGAGTCAAATTCCTCCAATTTGTTTTTAGAAGAAGCAGACATTCTCTCTAAACTAACATGATCTACTAATAAATTTCTGTACTGAGTAATACATAGTTTATTTTTTGTCTTCCAGTTCATGAGGATCATCTTCTTAGCGATGCACAAGGCAGTAAGAACTATGTGTGATATATTTAACTCCATAATTAATTCACTGACATCACCTAAGATGCATAGTCTGGGGGAAGTTGGGATATGACAGCTAAACCATGTGGATAGATCTTCACAAATCCTCTGCCAAAATCTCTGAACTGGTACACAAGACCACAGAGCGTGTAGATGATTATCCTCTGAATTGCTTGTACAGTGGGTGCATATGTTTGAGTGTGTAAGGCCCATTTGGAACATCCTTTGTCCGTGTAGTATGTTCTATGGAGAATCTTATATTGTACAAGTTGTATTTGGGGTCTTTTAGTCATTTTGAAGATATTTAAACATATTTCTGTCCATAAATTTTGATCCAGGTTGACAGAAAGATCACGCTCCCATTTTGTAATTGGGAGGGAAACTGAATCATCAGTTTTTATTAATAATTTATATAATTTTGATAACAATTTTGGGGTACAGAGGTTAAGAAATTCTGTTACCCAAGTAGGCATTTCTAGATTCAATTGATTAAGGTTAAATCTTCCCTGTAGGACGGACTTAACTTGTTGATATTCCAGAAATCTACCGTTGTCAATTCTATATTTTGATATAAGTTCTTGGAACGTGATAAATTTCCATCTTGGATAATATGTTCTAAGTTATTTATACCCTTATCACGCCATAACGGAAAATTCAGCATTTTCTTTTTCTGACAAATATCTGGATTGTTCCAAATGGGTGTTAGTTTACAGGGGATGAGTGAAGACTTAGTTATTTTTAAAAATTCCCACCAGGCTGTCAGAGAGGTATTTATACTAAGGACTTTATAGCAGTTATGATGTTTAATACTGGAACTAATGAAAGGTAAATCTGAGATTTTTATTTTTCCACAAAACGCCTGTTCTAGATCCAGCCATGGGTTGTCTAATGAGTTGGATTTGATCCACTTTGAAATATACTGCAATCTACTGCTTAAGAAATAGTAATAAAAGTTTGGTAATTCTAGACCTCCACTGTGTTTTGGCTTTTGTAAAGTTTTTAAGCTTATTCTTGACGGTTTGTTTTTCCATAAAAATTTTGAGATGTTTGAATCTAGTGACTTGAAACCAAGGAATAGAAGGTTTATTAGGGATCAATGAAAATAGATAATTAATTTTTGGTAAAACCATCATTTTAATGGCAGCAACTCTCCCCATAAGTGATATAGGTAAACTGTTCCAACGTGTGAGATCATCCTCTATTGTTTTTAATAAGGGGATATGATTTAATCGTACCAAGTCTGAGAGCCTGGCGGAAAAATTTATGCCTAAATATCTAATATTTCCTGACTTTAGTGGGGTCCTAGAGGTTCTCTGGAAATTACAATTCAGAGGCAAAACTGTTGATTTACTCCAATTGATAGAGTAATCAGATATAGATGAGAACTTATCTATCAGTGTGATAGTCTTCAAAAGAGAGCCTTGTGAATCCCAAGGAAAAGTAATACATCATCAGCATAAAGGCTAAGTTTATGGTCCATATTTTCAGTTTGAATCCCTTTAATATTTACATTTTGACGGATTGCTGCTGCTAGCGGCTCAATGAAAATTACAAAAAGAGAGGGAGAGAGTGGGCAGCCCTGCCTAGTGCCCCTCTGCAGACTGAAACTTTGGGAAATGAGATCATTTGTCCTAACTCGCGCATTCGGAGAGCTGTGTAGTGTTCTGATCCAGTTTATAAAGGATGAACCGAATCCAAATTTTTGCAGAACTGCTAGTAAGAATTTCCAATTTACCCGATCAATGCCTTCTCTGCATCTAAAGACACGATTGTCGTCTCTAATTTGTTAATAGAACAATAGTCTATTATATTTATCAGTCGACGTGTATTATTGGCTGAGTGCCGACCCTTGATAAAGCCTGTTTGATCTGGATGTACAATAAATGGAGTAATACTTTCTAATCTTTTGGCAAGGGCTTTGCAAATTATTTTAAGATCTACATTAATGAGAGAGATTGGCCTGTAGCTGGATGGGAGTGTGGGGTCTTTGCCTGGTTTAAGAAGCAGGCTAATGTTAGCAGAGTTTAAGGTTGGAGATAAGATGTGGTCATTCTGAATCTGAGTTACCATTCTGAAAAAATGGGAGCTAGCTCAGACCAAAATTCTTTATAAAACTCGGCTGGAAAACCATCTGGGCCTGGGGCTTTATTATTTGGGAGATGCTGTAGGGCTTCACTAAGTTCAGACAATGAAAGAGGTAAATCCAGAGCTGCAGCCTGGCTGTCATTTAGTTTTGGTAGATTTATATTATTAAGAAATTCTTCAATTTCAGTATCAGATGGGTTAATCTGTGGTGAATATAAGGCTTCATAGAAGTCTCTGAAAGAGTTATTTATTTGTTGTGGGTCATGAGTAATAATACCAGTCGAGTCTTTAATAGAAAAAATAGCTGTTTTTTCTTTATTCAGTTTTAATTGCTTGGCCAGGAATTTTCCAGATTTATTTCCATGCTCAAAGTTTTCCAAACGCAGCCTCTGCAACATAAATTGTGTCCTTTTATCAATTATTTCATTTAGCTCCAGTTTCAGTTTCCTCAGGCTGATAATTGTATGTTCTTGTGGTGAAGCGGCATAAGGCAGTTTCTAAAGATTTAATTTTTTGTTCTAATTCTAACACAAGTGCTTTTTCTTTATTTTTCCTATGCGAGCAGTAAGATATTATTTTGCCCCGCATTACTGCCTTTCCTGCTTCCCAAAGAACACATGGTGATATTCCTGGAATATCATTATATTCTAAGTATGCTGACTACTCCTTTTTGAAATAATTAATAAAATCTTCTTCTTTAAGTAATGATGTATTAAATCTCCAGTTCCTGATTGGTGGTGTGACTCTTTTCTGTGTCAGAGACATAGACACCGGTGCATGATCGCTAATAGTGATAGGGTGAATCTGAGTGTCTGTGATATCCATCATTATGGAGCTGCTAACTAAAAAGTAATCTAAGCGGGAATGAGATTTGTGTACTGGTGAGAAATAAACTATAATCTCTCAGAGTAGGGTGATGTGAACGCCAAGCATCGCAAAGTACCAAAATCCTTCATGTACTGTTTAAGAATGTCTGCAGACTGCCAGTTCCTCTGACTCCTGCTGTACTGAGCCTGTCAATATCTGCATTAAGTACCAGGTTGAAGTCTCCTCCTATTACAAGTGGTGGTGTCAGAGTGATCTGAGAGTGAAGTGAACAAAGCATGAAGAAGGAGGGGTCATCAACATTTGGTCCATATATACTAGCAATACATAAATCTGTATTCTGTATAGATAAATTAAGTATTATAAATCTACCTTCAGGGTCTATTGTACTGTTGCTAATGTTAAAGTTTATCTTCTTGTTAATCAATATAGCTACACCTCTTTGTTTGGAGTTATAGCAGGCTGAGTACGTGTGAGGGAACTGTGGAGAGGAAAGAGTGAGCACAGATGTTTTGGACACATGTGTCTCCTGTAGAAAAACAACATCTGCTTTTAAGTCTTTTAACCGATTAAAAATTTTAGTCTCTTTTCCCTCGAACCAGCCCCGTGCACATTCCATGAGACAAATCTGAGTGTGCTCATATTTAAACTAACTGATGGACTGTTGTGTGCTCACTAAGGATGTGTGTGTGTGTGTACATATGTTCTGTATGTTGGCGTGTGCCCTTTATATTGATGTGTGCGTGTGTATGTGCGCTGTATGTTGGTGTGTGTGCATCTGCGCTGTATGTTAGTGTAGTAAACTGTAGCATTGTAAGTGACGTAAACATATTGCTGAGTGCAGAAAGAAAAAAGACGTGTAAAAAGTGAACTAAGTGACATAAGAATGAAATTAGATGAGGGGAAAACAAAACAGAACAAACAAACAAACAAACGATCACGGTACTATGCTGACTCGTCGGCGTTAATGGTACTACTTAGACAGATTTAGACTATTTAATGGTACTGTTTAGATAGTTGAAAAAAAAAACTCAGAAAAGAACGTTAATATGGACACAGATCACCTGATCGATCAGCTGAGCCATGGCGTGGTGTTTTTGTCTCGGTAAAGCTGTCCGTTTACATACAGTTTGTCCACGGCGATGACAGCCCGGGAGCCTTCCTGCATGAGCTTCTTCCGGATGGGGAATAGGGCCTTGCGTCGCTCCAGAATCTCCTTGGAAACTGGTCGTTGACGCTGAAGTCCGTCCCTCTCAGCTCCCGGCCGCGGCTCTTCACCAGCTCTTTTCTTTGAAGTGTTCGAATTTGGCCACGATCGGTCTGGGTCTGCGTGCTCCGGGTCGCTTCCCTCCCAGGCGGTGGACTCTATGGAAGGCGATGGTCTTCACGGCGTCCTCCGGGAGCTTCAGGTGAGTTTGGATAAATTCCTTCACTGTAGCCTCCGGGTCCTCCTCTGCCTTCTCCGGGATACCTGAAAACACAAGATTTTCTCTCATGCTGCGGGCCTGAAGCTCGATAATCGATTCTTTAATTTTCTTATTTTCTTCTGAGAGCCGGGTCGTTTCCTCGGTGAGGGAATTCACCGACTCTCTGAGGACAGCGTTTTCAGCAGCCAGTGTTTCCACCTGATGCTGGCTGAACTCGACTGACTCCCGCAGGGCCTGAAACTCCTTGTGAAGGATTTCAACCAGGGCCAAGCGGGCGTCAAAGCTGGACAATTTGTTATTAATGGACTCCAGAATGTCCACAATATTGGTGGTGGGTGGCGAAGTTGCCTCTGGGGAATCTTCTGGGCGGCTTCTTTTTGTGGACGGCGTTGCTTTGCTGGTGGAGGGAGTCGGCGTCTTGTCTGTTTTCCCCATGACGACTCGCTCAAAACACCCGTCGATGTACCGCAGCAAACTATCCAGGTCCTCTCCACCGTCCTCCAGATTGTTGAAAATAATTTAAGTTAGGCTAAGAAACTACCTATATTTTTTTTAGTTTAAGCCTGTCTAGTTATAAATTGGCGAGAAAAAAAAAGGCTAATCACGCAAATGTTTGCTGATAGAGTCACGCCGCCATTAACGATACTGCCGAGATTCACAAAGTCTCGCGTGACTACAGCATAGTCTCCGTCTCCCTCAAAATAGTATTTGGACTTTTTTCTTGAAAGTTTGACTTTATTCTTAAAATGCACAATTTTATTTTCCTCAATGTGGCCCTAATACTCCTTCGTAGGTATTCATTTCCACTCGCACAATTTAATTCCTCGTGTGTAAAGTCAACAACCCACCTGTGTAGAACTCAGCAACCATGCTCATGTAAGATAATTAAAAAGGTTCAGGTTAAACCCTACTGAATGGGACAATAGCAGCACCTACACTCTGAAATGTCACTGCGCTGACTAATAATGGCAAAGGATTATGGGTCAGAGTCCTCAGAGTAATGAAGGATTCATGTGGAGGTAACACATCTGTGAATGTTGTGGGCAAAACTTTTGTTACTGACTCTAACCAGACGTGGGAAGTAACAAAGTACAAATATTTTGTTACTGTACTTAAGTAGATTTTTCAGGTATCTGTACTTTCCTTGGGTATTTCAATTTCTGACGATTTTTTTTATTTTACTCCCTACATTTTTACACAAGTATCTGTACTTTCGACTTCTTACATTTTCAAAAACAGACTCGTTACTTTAGGTTCAACACATCTGAGAGAAGTCTTTATTTCCAGTCGCTGCACTGTCAATCAAATGGTCTGAGCTTAAAAGCAGAACAATAACACATAAGAGACAATCATACTGGAGTGTCCTCCATCACCGGGGCTTATTGCATACAAACAGGTTAAAGAGGTAAAACCATATAATTTATGTATCATTTATAGCGCTATAATCAGGACTAACACGAGGGCTGAACCAAATCCATAAGTTGTGCTTGGGGGACAAACAGCTTAGCTAGCACTGCTGAAGAAGAGCAAACATAAAGGGAGTAACATGTGGCAGGTAATTTTAAAGGCAATGTATTTGCAAACAGAAAAAGTGTTTGCAGTTTGTTACACAGTGTCTGCTAGCTAAAAGAAGAGCTGCTGTATTCAAAGGGAGAGAAAAGAAAGAGAGAGAAGGTCACTCAGAGGAGAAAGATGTAAGAAAAAGGACAAGAAGGAAGAAGAGAGGTTAGATTTAAAGGTAAGAAATGCCTGTAATGAGCTTGAAAGTGTAGCTAGCTAGCTTTGATGCAATGCCGATCAATTATTTAAAGAGCTGAGAAGACATCATACACAGGTCGCACTTACAGAGAAGCTATCATGCACGTAAACATGTCTTTTTTGTGAGCGGTGCAGCAGATTCACTCTTGTGTCTAATGAAGCTCGAAGCTCAATTCTGCTCACTTGAATCAACTGACTTCTGACAGTTTGAAGGGGAGAACCCAAAGGAACCCAGACTGGGAGCTGGTTCCACAGCAGAGGAGCCTGAAAGCTATTCTACTTTTAAATACCCCAGGTGTCGTGGTTCTGTGTGTTTACTACACTTTTGTGTAGTTTTGTTTTGTTTACTTTTCAAGTTGTGTTTCTTAGTTCATCTTATGGTTTAGTTTCTCAGGTTGTTGTTTGGGTGTTCTGTTTATTTAGTTATTTGTAGTTAGTTTTTATCTATGTACCACCAAGGTCACTTGGTGTTGGCTCTCACTGCGGTATTGTATCACTTCCTGTTTCGGAGCACAGTTGTGTTTGCTGTCTGTTAGCTGTTTAGCTCGATCTATCTGTATAACAACATATTTTAGTGTAATCTTCACCTACATTAAATAGCATACTCTTTGCTGAATCATCTGTATTCACATTATTCACTTTATTTCTTTTAGAAATTCGCTAGCTTAGCTCAGCTAGTAGCTTAGCCCTTAGCCGACTCACTACCAGCATGGCTTCTTCTCCTGTCTCTCCTGCACTTTCCTGCTCTGGGTGTCACATGTTTAGTTACTCTCGGCCTCCTTTAGCAGTAACGGTACTTGTAATAAATGTAGTCTGTTTGTAGCTCTGGAGGCCAGGCTTTCTGAACTGGAGACTTGGCTCCGCACTCTGGAAAATCCTACATCTAGCCAGGCCCCTGTAGCAGGTGCGGACCATGGTAGCTTAGCCGCCGTTAGCTCCCCCCAGCAGATCCCGAGCAGCAGGTAAAACAGGCCAGCTGGGTGACTGTGAGGAGGAAGCGTAGTCCTAAGCAGAAGCCCGGGTACACCACCAACCTGTTCACGTCTCTAACCGTTTTTTCTCCACTCGGCGACACACCCGCCGAGGAACAAACTCTGGTTACTGGCGACTCTGTTTTGAGAAACGTGAAGCTAGAGACACCGGCGACCATAGTCAAATGTCTTCCAGGGGCCAGAGCAGGCGACATTCATGGAAATCTGAACTGCTGGCTAAGGCTAATCGTAGATTTGGTAAGATTGTTATTCACGTCGGCAGTAATGACACCCGGTTAGCCAATTGGAGGTCACTAAAATTAATATTGACTCGGTGTTAACTTTGCAAAACAATGTCGAACTCTGTAGTTTTCTCTGGGCCCCTCCCCAATCAGACCAGGAGCGACATGTTTAGCTGCCTGTTCTCCCTGAATCGCTGGCTGTCTGAGTGGTGTCCAAAAAATGACGTGGGCTTCATAGATAATTGGCAAAGTTTCTGGGGAAAACCTGATCTTGTTAGGAGAGACGGCATCCATCCCACTTGGATGGAGCAGCTCTCATTCTAGAAATCTGGCCAAATTTATAACCTCCTAAAACCTGACTACCCAGGGTTGAGACCAGGAAGCAGAGTTGCAGTCTTACACGCCTCTCTGCAGCTTTCTCTCCTCCTGCCATCCCCCCAAAACCCCATCCCATAGAGTCGGTGCTTGCTCCCAGACCACCAAAAAACAAAGCTAAAATCAGCAAAAAGCTATTTAAGCATAAAAATTCAAAAACAATAAATAATATAGCTTCATCAACTGCACCAAAAAATAAAACAATTAAATGTGGATTATTAAACATTAGGTCTCTCTCTTCCAAGTCCCTATTAGTAAATGATTTAATAATTGATCAACATATTGATTTATTCTGCCTTACAGAAACCTGGTTACAGCAGGATGAATATGTTAGTTTAAATGAATCAACACCCCGAGTCACAGTAACTGTCAGAATGCTCGAAGCACAGGTCGAGGAGGAGGAGTAGCTGCAATCTTCAATTCCAGCTTACTAATTAATCACAGACCCAGACAAAGTTTTAATTCTTTTGAAAGCCTGACTCTTAGTCTTGTCCACCCTAATTGGGAAATTCAAAAACCTGTTTTATTGTTATTATCTATCATCCACCTGGTCCTTACTCAGAGTTGCTGTCTGATTCTCAGACTTTTATCTGATTATTGCTCAGTTCAGATAAAATCATTATAGTGGGTGATTTTAACATCCATGTAGATGCTGAGAATGACAGCCTCAGCACTGCATTTAATCTATTGTTAGATTCAATTGGCTTCTCTCAAATGTAAAGGAGCCCACCCACCACTTTAATCATACTCTGGATCTTGTCCTGACATATGGCATAGAAACTGAAGACTTAACAGTATTCCCTGAAAGCCCCCTCCTGTCTGATCATTTCTTAGTAACATTTACATTTACTTTAATGGATTACACAGCAGTGGGGAATAAGTTTTATTACAGTAGAAGTCTTTCTGAAAGTGCTGTAACTAAGTTTAAGGATCTAATTCCTTCATCATTATGCTCTTCAGTGCCAACACAGTGCAGAGCAGCTACCTAAACTCTGCTCCCAGTGAGGTCGATTATCTCGTCAATAGTTTTACATCCTCACTGCGTACGACTTTGGATACTGTGGCTCCTCTGAAAAGGAAAGCTTCAAATCAGAAGTGCCTGACTCCGTGGTATAATTCGCAACGCACAGCTAAAGCAGATAACCCGAAAGCTGGAGAGGGAATGGTGTCTCACTAAATTAGAAGATGCTCATTTAGCCTGGAAAAAGAGTTTGTTGCTCTATAAAAAGCCCTCCGTAGGAAGGAAGGAAGGAAGAGTAGGGAAGGAAGGAGCAAGGAGGGACTATGCTGTAGTCACGCGAGACTTTGTGAATCTCGGCAGTATCGTCAATGGCGGAGTGACTATCTGCAAACATTTGCGTGATTAGCCTTTTTTTTTTTTCGCGCCATTATAACTAGACAGGCTTAAAACTAAAAAAATATAGGTAGTTTCTTAGCCTAACTTAAAATTATTTTCAACAATCTGGAGGACGGTGAAGAGGACCTGGATAGTTTGCTGCGGTACATCGACGGGTGTTTTGAGCGAGTCGTCATGGGGAAACCGCAAGACGCCGACTCCCTCCACCAGCAAAGGAACTCCGTCTACAAAAAGAAGCCGCCCCCGAAGATTCCACAGAGGCAACTTCGCCACCCACCACCAATATTGTGGGCATTCTGGAGTCCATTAATAACAAATTGTCCAGCTTTGACGCCCCCTTGGCCCTGGTTGAAATCCTCCACAAGGAGTTTTCAGGCCCTGCGGGAGTCAGTCGAGTTCAGCCAGCATCAGGTGGAAACGACCCGGCTCTCAGAAGAAAATAAGAAAATTAAAGAATCGATTATCGAGCTTCAGGCCCGCAGCATGAGAGAAAATCTTGTGTTTTCAGGTATCCCGGAGAAGCAGAGAGGACCCGGAGGCTACAGTGAAGGAATTTATCCAAACTCACCTGAAGCTCCCGGAGGACGCCGTGAAGACCATCGCCTTCCATAGAGTCCACCGCCTGGGACGGAAGCGACCCGGAGCACGCAGACCCAGACCGATGCGTGGCAAATTTCGAACACTTCAAAGAAAGGAGCTGGTGAAGAGCCGCGGCCGGAGCTGAGAGGGACGGACTTCAGCGTCAACGACCAGTTTCCAAAGGAGATCCTGGAGCGACACAAGGTCCTGTTCCCCATCCGGAAGAAGTTCATGCAGGGAGGCTCCCGGGCTGTCATCGCCGTGGACAAACTGTATGTAAACGGACAGCTTTACCGAGACAAAAAACAACCACGCCATGGCTCTACTAATCGTTCAGGTGATCTGTGTCCATATTAACGTTCTTTCGGAGTTTTTTTCAACTATCTAAATAGTACCATTAAATAGTCTAAATAGTCTAAATCTGTCTAAGTAGTACCATTAACGCCGACGAGTCAGCTAGTGCCGTGATCGTTTGTTTGTTTTGTTTTTGTTCTGTTTTGTTTTCCCCTCATCTAATTTCATTCTTATGTCACTTAGGTCACTTTTTACACGTCTTTTTTTTTTCTGCACTCAGCAATATGTTTACGTCACTTACAATGCTACAGTTTACTACACTAACATACAGCGCAGATGCACACACACCAACATACAGCGCACATACACACGCACACATCAATATAAAGCGCACACGCCAACATACAGAACATATTACACACACACACATCTTTAGTGAGCACACACAGTCCATCAGTTAGTTTAAATATGAGCACACCAGATTTGTCTCATGGAATGTGCACGGAGCTGGTTCGAGGGAAAAAGAGACTAAAATTTTTAATCGGTTAAAAGACTTAAAAGCAGATGTTGTTCTTTTTACAGGAGACACGTGTCCAAAACCTCTGTGCACACTCTCTCCTCTACCACAGTTCCCTCACACTTACTCAGCCTGCTACAACTCCAAACAAGAGGTGTAGCTATACTGAATTAACAGGAAGATAAATTTTAACATTAGCAACAGTACAATAACCCTGAAGGTAGATTTATAATACTTAATTTATCTATTCAGAATACAGATTTATGTATTGCTATATATATGGGCAAAATGTTGATGACCCCTCCTTCTTTCATGCTTTTGTTCACTTCACTCTCAGATCACTCTGACACCACACTTGTAATAGGAGGAGACTTCAACCTGGTACTTAATGCAGATATTGACAGGCTCAGTACAGCAGTGAGTCAGAGGAACTGGCAGTCTGCAGACATTCTTAAACAGTACATGAAGGATTTGGTCTTTGCGATGCTTGGCGTTCACATCACCCCACTCTGAGAGATTATAGTTTTTTCTCACCAGTACACAAGTCTCACTCCCGCTTAGATTACTTTTAGTTAGCAGCTCCATGATGATGGATATCACAGACACTCAGATTCACCCTATCACTATTATGAATCATGCACCGGTGTCTATGTCTCTGACACAGAAAAGAGTCACACCACCAATCAGGAACTGGAGATTTAATACATCATTACTTAAGAAGAAGATTTTATTAATTATTTCAAAAAGGAGTAGTCAGCATACTTAGAATATAATGATATTCCAGGAATATCACCATGTGTTCTTTGGAAGCAGGAAAGGCAGTAATGCGGGGCAAAATAATATCTTACTGCTTGCATAGGAAAAATAAAGAAAAGCACTTGTGTTAGAATTAGAACAAAAAATTAAATCTTTAGAAACTGCCTATGCCGCTTCACCACAAGAACATACATATATCAGCCTGAGGAAACTGAAACTGGAGCTAAATGAAATAATTGATAAAAGGACACAATTTATGTTGCAGAGGCTGCGTTTGAAAACTTGAGCATGGAAATAAATCTGGAAAATTCCTGGCCAACCAATTAAAACTGAATAAAGAAAAAACAGCTATTTTTTCTATTAAAGACTCAACTGGTATTATTACTCATGACCCACAACAAATAAATAACTCTTTCAAAGACTTCTATGAAGCCTTATATTCACCACAGATAACCATCTGATACTGAAATTGAAGAATTTCTTTATAATATAAATCTACCAAAACTAAATGACAGCCAGGCTGCAGCTCTGGATTTACCTCTTTCATTGTCTGAACTTAGTGAAGCCCTACAGCATCTCCCAAATAATAAAGCCCCAGGCCCAGATGGTTTTCCAGCCGAGTTTATAAAGAATTTTGTTCTGAGCTAGCTCCCATTTTTTTCAGAATGGTAACTCAGATTCAGAGTGATCACATCTTATCCTCCAACCTTAAACTCTGCTAACATTAGCCTGCTTCTTAAACCAGGCAAAGACCCCACACTCCCATCCAGCTACAGGCCAATCTCTCTTATTAATGTAGATCTTAAAATAATTTGCAAGCCCTTGCAAAGATTAGAAAGTATTACTCCATTTATTGTACATCCAGATCAAACAGGCTTTATCAAGGGTCGGCACTCAGCCAATAATACACGTCGACTAATATATAATAGACTATTGTTCTATTAACAAATTAGAGACGACAATCGTGTCTTTAGATGCAGAAAAGGCATTTGATCGGGTAAATTGGAAATTCTTACTAGCATGTTCTACAAAAAATTGGATTCGTGTCATCCTTTATAAACTGGATCAGAACACTACACAGCTCTCCGAATGCACTGTTAGGACAAATGATCTCATGTCCCAAATTTTCAGTCTGCAGAGGGGCACCAGGCCAGGGCTGCCCACTCTCTCCCTCTCTTTTTGTAATTTTCATTGAGCCACTAGCAGCAGCAATCCGTCAAAAGGCAATATTAAAGGGATTCAAACTGAAAATATGGACCATAAACTTAGCCTTTATGCTGATGATGTATTACTTTTCCTTGGGAATTCACAAGGCTCTCTTTGAAGACTATCACACTGATAGATAGTTCTCATCTATATCTGATTACTCTATCAATTGGAGTAAATCAACAGTTTTGCCTCTGAATTGTAACTTCCAGAGAACCTCTAGACCCCACTAAAGTCAGGAAATATTAGATATTTAGGCATAAATTTTTCCGCCAGGCTCTCAGACTGGTACGATTAAATCATATCCCCTTATTAAAAACAATAGAGATGATCTCACACGTTGGAACAGTTTACCTATATCACTCATGGGGAGAGTTGCTGCCATTAAAATGATGGTTTTACCAAAATTAATTATCTATTTTCATTGATCCCTAATAAACCTACTCTTCCTTGGTTAAGGTCACTAGATTCAAACATCTCAAAATTTTTATGGAAAAACAAACCGCCAAGAATAAGCTTAAAAACTTTACAAAAGCCAAACAAAGTGGAGGTCTGGAATTACCAAACTTTATTACTATTTCTTAAGCAGTAGATTGCAGTATATTTCAAAGTGGATCAAATCCAATTCATTAGACAACCATGGCTGGATCTAGAACAGTGTTTTGTGGAAAAATAAAAATCTCAGATCTACCTTTCATTAGTTCCAGTATTAAACATCATAACTGCTATAAGTCCTTAGTATAAATACCTCTCTGACAGCCTGGTGGAATTTTTAAAAAAAAAGACTAAGTCTTCACTTATCCCCTGTAAACTAACTAACACCCATTTTGGAACAATCCAGATATTTGTCAGAAAAAGAAAATTATGAATTTTCCGTTATGGCGTGATAAGGGTATAAATAACTTAGAACATATTATCCAGATGGAAATCTTATCACGTTCCAAGAACTTATATCAAAATATAGAATTGGCAACGGTAGATTTCTGGAATATCAACAACTTAAGTCCGTCCTACAGGGAGATTTAACCTTAATCAATTGAATCTAGAAATGCCTACGTGGGTAAGAGAATTTCTTAACCTCTGTACCCAAAATTGTTATCAAAATTATATAAATTATTAATAAAAACTGATGATTCAGTTTCCCTCCCAATTGCAAAATGGGAGCGTGATCTTTCTGTCAACCTGGATCAAAATTTATGGACGAAATATGTTTAAATATCTTCAAATGACTAAAAGACCCCCAAATACAACTTGTACAATATAAGATTCTCCATAGAACATACTACACTGGACAAAGGATGTTCCAAATGGCCTTACACACTCAAACATATGTACCCACTGTACAAGCAATTCAGAGGATAATCATCTACATGCTCTGTGGTCCTTGTGTACCAGTTCAGAGATTTGGCAGAGGATTTGTGAGATCTATCCACATGGTTTAGCTGTCGTATCCCAACTTCCCCCAGACTATGCATCTTAGGTGATGTCAGTGAATTAATTATGGAGTTAAATATATCACACATAGTTCTTACTTGCCTTGTGCATCGCTAAGAAGATGATCCTCATGAACTGGAAGACAAAAAATAAGTATTACTGAGTATTACTCAGTACAGAAATTTATTAGTAGATCATGTTAGTTTAGAGAGAATGTCTGCTTCTTCTAAAACAAATTGGAGGGAATTTGACTCTCTTTGGTTCCCACTGATCAGCTCCATTACTTAGTGGGGGTGGTGGGCTGCGGGCTCTGCTCCTGAGTTGCTTTGTAGGCGGGTGGGTGAGGACTTCCGGACGCCTATGTAGCTGGTAGCCTCCGGAGACTGGAGGTCCTGGGGCGACCTTCTGGTGATGTCTGTGTGCCTGTCCTGGTTGATGGTGGTTGGGGCTTGGATGATGCTGCCTTCGGTCCTGGGGTGGTGGGCGGGTGCTTGGGGGTGTGCCGGCCCTCGGTCGGTTGGCTGGTCTTTCCCTGTATGGCTTGGGGGCTGGGGTCTGGGGCCCCGACCTGGGGCCGTGCCGCTCCCGGTTGGGTCCCCCCTGGCGCGGGGGGGGCCTCTGCTGTCCCTGGGCCGCGCCACGGGGTGGGGTGGGTTGGCCTGCGTCGGAGATGTCCTGGTCCTACGCTTTTGGGGCCCTGGTGTGCCTGCATTGCAGGGGGGTGGGGTGGGGATGGGGCCACGGTGGGGTGGTTGGGGGGGACTGGGCACGGTTATTTCCATGCCCAGGCCAGTATGTCCTGTCCGCTTGTTTGTGTCTATTAGTGAGTGAATGGCATCTAGGGGGAGCAGGCCGCCCTCTGCAGTGGGGGCGGGGGCGCCAACCTCGGGTGCTGCAGTGCTCCGGGATGCTGTCACCACGGCCCCGGGCTCACCTCCCCTGCCCTGTGCTGGGGTTGGGGTGGTCGGGGGTGCCTATTGAGCCAGCGGACAGCTGGCTCTCTTCTTCCAGGATTCTTCCTGGTCATATGCCCCCCCCCCCCCCTCCCCCTCCCCATACCGAACACACACACACACACACACACACACACACAGAATACACATCACTCACAGATGTAGGATGGAGAGACAACGTGGAGAGCTGCACCACCACTTGCCTCTCCGTTTTAATTGCACTTTAGTCATTATAACTCACAACACATACACACTTATAACCTGATACACATAGGACCTTTGGGCAGGCATGTTACTCAGAGGTTGATGAGGTGGGGCCGCTGAGGTGGCCCCACTCGGATCCTCGTCACTGTCTGTCCCCAAATTTTATTTGCACTTTAGACATGGAGGGTTTTGGGGGGGCAGTGTGGGGCAGGCAATGACGACCAACAGTTGGTGCTTGTGGCATAACTGTCCCCTCAATTTTAACTGCACCCTATACACCTCATTCACTCACAAACATTAACACATAGACCTACAAGTTGGGGAGGAGGAGGGGTGGATGGGTCATCTTACACCCCGATTTCTTACGCCTCGCCCAGGGTAGGGGTCGGGTGGTTCCTTGGGGACCGGGCTGGTGGCGTCCTGGGGTCGTGTTGGCCCTGGGGTGGTTTCCACTTGCCCCGTCTTCAGAGGGTGGGTAGCTATGGATGAATGTGTGTCTTTGTGTATTTGTCACCGTCTCCGTGAGTATGGGTGGGTGAGTGAATGTGTATGTATGGCATATCTATGTGTGGGTAAGTATGTATGGGCATGTATGAGTATCTGTGCATAAATGTGTACACGGGTGTCTGGGTGTGTTTGTATGTATGGCTGGACCTGGGTCTGGGCCTTGTGCCTTGCCTCCTGGCCGCTCCTTGCTGGTTGCCTCCTCCCCCCTACCCCCCTGGGATGGGGGTGCCTCAGGGTTCCTGGGTGGGGCTGGATGTTCTGGCATGGGTGCTGGCCCGCTCCCCTTGGGGGTGCGGTGCGGGGCTGCGTTGGCTTCTTCGGCGTGGGGGGGGGCTCTGTGGAGGGTCGGGCGGTCCTTGGGTGCCGTGGGCCCTGGGGCCCTGCCGCCGGCCAGTGCAGGGGGCTGGCCGCTGGGGGGGGACTGGCTTCTCATCGCCTTGTGTTCCCTGGAGCCCTTGCTCCTCGACTGGGGGGTGCTTCGTCTGAGACCACCCTCTCCCGTCTGCTGGGGTGGGTGTTGCGGTTTGTCTTTGGACTGAGTGGCCATGGGTCTTCCTGGCTCTTGGTGGGCTGCTGGTGGCCTGGGGTTCCGGGGGCTTTCCATACCTGGCCTCGGCTTCTGATGGGTGGAGCTGCAGCGTTTTGCCCTCATTGGTAAGTACGTTCCATGACACAGACACAAACATGACACAGACACAAACGCCCACTTCAATCACAACTCAACAAAATTGTTGGTGTGCGTAACATGCTTTGTTAGTTTGTTTTTCACACACAAATTTATTTTTGCAAGTATTGATAGTATTTTTATGTTAAAGTGATGAACTATCTGATTAATAGACTTGGCTCTTCCCCTTTTTTTTTTTTTCTCTCCTTTTTTTGCTCCCCTTGCTCTCTCCCTTTTCTTTTCTTTATTTTCCTTTTCTTCAGCCTGTCAGCTCTGGCTGTTACATTGTATGTGAAAAAATACTCAGATAAATAAAATAAGGGTTAAACACATCAACAAGAAGAGCCTATTGAGAACCTTTAGAGCTCATCTTGAAATAGCAAATATGTTTGGCACAACAACGCATTCAGATCACAGTTCTGCTGCAAGATCTACCAGACATGACAGGCTTTAAAAAAAAAGAAAAAAAAACTCATCATTAACCTTTAACACCGAATGTGTCCCATGGACACGACATACTTCAAAATTGCGCCGTTCGCGGACTTCGCGACAAATACCGTAATACCCCTATATGGCTGGGAACGCGCAAATTTCTGGGCTGTTCAGGAACCGTTTGCATTTTTTTGATAGGACCAACGGTTGCGGAGTTACGGTAATACGCCAGCTGATCAACGTTCCTTTGATCAGCCGACTCCGAGCTGATACGCCACGTCTCGATCAGCTGTTCGCCGCTATTGAGGGCAAGAAACGGGCACTTCAGCAGCGATCGCCCGGCGTTAAAGGGTTAATTGAAGACAATAAGAACAACCCCAGGTTTGTTTTCAGCACTGTAGCCAGGCTGACAAAGAGTCAGAGCTCTGTAGAGCCGAGTATTCCTTTCACTTTAACTAGTAGTGACTTCATGGATTTCTTTACAAATAAAATTTTAGACATAACCATATATCATAACCATCTCAAAGATTTATCTTCATGTTTGGCTGCTTTCAGCACTGCTGGTATTTGTTTAGACTCTTTTGCTCCAGTTGATCTTTCAGAGTTAACTTCAATAGTTACTTCCTCCAAACCAGCAACATGTTTGTTAGATCCTATTCCTACTAGACTGTTCAAAGAAGTCTTTCCAATTATTGATGCCTCTATCTTAAAAATGATCAATCTGTCTTATTAGTTGGCTAGTACCACAGGAACCTTCAAGGTGGCTGTAATTAAACCTCTACTTAAAAAGCCATCACTTGACCCAGTTGTCTTAGCTAATTATAGGCCAATCTCCAACCTTCCTTTCTCTCAAAAGATTCTTGAAAGAGTAGTTGTAAAACAGCTAACTGATCCATCTGCAGAGGAACGGTTTATTTGAAGAGTTTCAGTCAGGTTTCAGAATTTCATCACAGTACAGAAACAGCATTAGTGAAGGTTACCATGATCTTCTTACAGCCTCTGACAGTGGACTCATCTCTGTTCTTGTCCTGTTGGACCTCAGTGCAGCTTTTGATACTGTTGACCATAACATTTTATTACAGAGATTAGAGCATACTATAGATATTAAGGTTACTGCACTGCAGTGGTTTGAATCATATTTATCTAATAGACTCCAATTTGTTCATGTAAATGGGGAGTCTACTTCAGACACTGTCAGATATTTTTATCATCTGATATTGGTATTTTAACTATATCGTTTATTAGTACCTATATTAATCTGAATTAATGGTCACAATATATATTATTTGTCACATATATTGTCACTCACACACTGGAACATTGCATGTCTTAGGTGAGTGGAGAGGACTGAGGCCTGCTCTGCCCAAGGCCTGGTTTTTTCCACTAGGGGCCACTGCACCCTGTCATTTTTAGAAGTTTACCTTTGTACACAGTGCACTTTTGACCCAGCCTTGCCAGAGGGGAGGTCAAGTAGCGGGGAGTGTGTGTCTTGGAAAGGGGGGCTGAAGGCGCACCTGGGCCGCTGTAATGATGTAAGGGAATAAACGTGTGAATCGAGATAAAACCGCCCCAAAAGTGTTCCAAGTAATGTGAAAATATGGATAGAAGGGCGGGCTAGTGCCCAGGTGGGAGGTAGTTTTCCCGTGGGAAAGTTATTTGTCTGATAACAGCGAGGGGAGGTGCGAGTTTGGGAGATAAAAGGCAGAGGCAAAGTTGGGAGGGAGCGCTCTTCTTTGCTCTTCCTCTCTCCCCCGTTTTGCAGCGGCTCCAAGGCACTTACTCCCGAGAGGGCTTCTTTGATTCTTATACTCTGTTAAAACTCTGGACTTCTACTTTTCTGCTCTTCCTCTACCCACCCTTGCAACGGCTCCAACGGCACCCACTTCTCGGAAGGCTTTTTGCTTGTTTGTACTTTGTTTAACTTTGTGCTTCAATAAATTCTGGAAACAGGTCCTGCTCATCTCCAGTGAGTTTTTTGTAAAGTGTGACGTTATTATCAAAGGTGGCATTTGTTTTCATTGGTCCACTTCCGCCTGGTAAGAGGGGCAGCGGGAGAAAGCCGAAACCAGAGACCCGACAACACTAAGGTTAATTATGGAGTTCCCCAGGGTTCTGTTGCTAGGACACAATTCTATTTACATTATACATGCTTCCCTTAGGCAGTATTATTAGAAGGCATTGCAATCAATTTTCATTGTTATGCAGATGATACTCAGCTTTATCTGTCAATGAAGCCAGATGACACACATCAATTAGTTAAACTGCAGGAATGTTCTTTAAAGACATTAAGGCCTGGATGACCTCTAATTTCCTGCTTCTAAATTCAGCTAAAACTGAAATTCTTGTTCTTGGCCCCACAAATCTTAGAAACATGGTGTCCAACCAGATACTTACTCTGGATGGCATTACTTTGGCCTCCAGTAACACTGTGAGGAAATCTTGGAGTCATTGTTGACCAGGATATGTCCTTCAATGCACATATTAAACAAATATGTAGGACCGCTTTTTTGCCTTTGCGCAATATTTCTAAAATTAGAAACATCCTTTCTCAGAGTGATGCTGAAAAGCTCATTCATGCATTATTACTTCTAGGCTGGACTATTGTAATTCATTATTATCAGGCTGTCCTAAAAGCTCCCTGAAAAGCCTTCAGCTGATCCAAAATACTGCAGCTAGAGTACTGACAGGGACTAGAAAGAGAGAGCATATTTCTCCCATATTGGCTTCTCTTCATTGGCTCCCTGTTAAATCTAGAATACAATTTAAAATCCTTCTCCTCACCTACAAGGTCTTGAATATCAGGCCCCATCTTATCTCAAAGACCTCATAGTAATCATATCACCCAACAGAGCACTTCTCTCTCAGCCTGCTGGCTTACTTGTGGTTCCTCGGATACTTAAGAGTAGAATGGGAGGCAGAGCCTTCAGCTTTCAGGCCCCTCTTCTGTGGAACCAGCTTCCAGCTTGGATTCGGAAGACAGACAACCCTCTCTATTTTTAAGATTAGGCTTAAAACTTTCCTTTATGATCAAGCTTATAGTTAGGGCTGGATCAGGTGACCCTGAACCACCCCTTAGTTATGCTGCTATAGGCCTAGTCTGCTGGGAGGTTCACATAATGCACTATTTCTTTTCATTCACCTTATTTACTTTGTTTATACCTACTCTGCATTTAATCATTAATTGATATTAATTTCTTTCCACAGCATGTCTTTTCTCTCCCCTCAACCCAACCGGTCGCAGCAGATGACCCCCCCCTCCCTAAGCCTGGTTCAGCTGGAGGTTTCTTCCTGTTAAAGGGAGTTTTTCCTTCCCACTGTCGCCAAGTGCTGCTCATAGGGGGTCGTTTTGACTGTTGGGTTTTCTCTGTATTATTGTATTGTAGGGTCTTTACCCACAATACAAAGCGCCTTGAGGCGACTGTTTGTTGTGATTTGGAGCTATATAAATAAAATTGAATTGAATTGAATTCATCTGAATTTGTATGTTATTCTGGTTTCCATTTGTCCCTGTGTCTGTTTTGTCCCTGTGTCTCTTTTGTTCCTGTGTCTTGGCCCATCTCTGTTTAGTTTCCCTCTCCCTTTGTTCTATTTTTGTTCTCCCTTAATGTCAAAAGCTGCTGGTGCACATCCTGTCCTGTGCTGAATGCCAGCTGATTAATCCAGCACCCATACTAAAGGCACTTTTCTGCCATTTACTGCTTGTGGATGTTCAGGTCATCTCCCATGTAAGAAAAGAGATCCTGAAAGACCAGGACACATTCTTCATATCAGGCAAGGTACAAGAAGCTCAGGAATTACTAGGTATTAAGTCTTTTTGGAGGAGTGTCAACCACCCACAGTGACACATCTGAATAAGTTGGACCATCTGCTGTCCACCCAGCCTCCCAAAGTAACCCACTGTGAGCTGGATTGTCACTTTGGGCTTGCTGTTTTATCACTGATTGGAGATCTCCTCTTTAGAAATATTTAGTATAATACAGTAATATACAGTAAAAAGTAAATGCTGTTTCTGTTAACTTTTTTGTGTCTGCTGTAGTCTCATTTTTGATTTTCTGGTTTATTAAAATGTTCAAATCAATTTGTTATGCTGCTTTCTTGTCAGTAATGAGTCTGGTCTTTTGTGATCAATTGATAATATAATTAAGGTTCATGAGGGAATTAATTATTGCAGATTTAAGGAATGTAAGGCTTATTGGGGAGCACACTGTGTTTTATCTTAAGAAGTTGGAGAGGTGCAGACAGGAGAGTAAGAGTGGGGGGGTCGCATAACTGAGCAAGCAGAGCTGGCCTGAGAGGTAACATATATCCTTATATGGGTTTTATGGCCCCGAACCATAAAGAACGGGGGCGCGCACAGACAGTCAGATTGCAGGGCGCTTAGGGGGAGACAACAGCAGGAATGCGGTAAGGGATATTATATTTTGCAATCTCCAAGCATGCTTGTTTTAAAATCTGCATTATTTTGCCCTCATGTATTATGTGTGGTGATTAATAAATTGTTAAAAATGAAACTGAAAGTCCGATCTCTGCTCTTTCATCACGAACCCGGGAGGGGGAAAAGACGCTGTAAGATTAATTTCCCAACATTCATTCGAGTAATATTTTCCAGGGTGCAATTCCCTGTATGGTACTGTCCACACACACACACACACACACACACACACACACACAAAAAGTGAAGATATGTGATTTTTGAATGTACTGTATGTGCATATATGTTACTTACATCTCTTCAATAACTATATCTGGCATCCACATATATTTAGTAGGAAGTGATATATATATAATTCCACAGAATTTAGCTGGATCCCAGTGAATGAGCTCATTGTCCCACATCTGCATAGAGGGATGCAAAAAGGAAGGAAGGGATAGAAGCAGAGACAAATACAGAGAGAAAGGATGAAACAATGATCATGATTAGTTTGAATTTTAACAATACAGTTAAAAAAATTATGTGCATACAAGAGGAAACTCACCAAACTAACCCAAAGGTAAGAAACGAAGGTCTGGTCCATTTCTCTCTGTAAATAAAGAATTTTAACACAGTGTTTATTCAAGTAGACACAAGTCAAGCTCAACTACAGTTCAGAATGAAGGTACTGTACTGTAAGGTAAACACCCTACAAACCCCAAAATTAAGACACTGAGCAGCACTTGGCAACAGTGGGAAGTAAAAGCTCAAAACCTCCATCAAAACAGAGCTGATGGAGGAACTCACATATTTACAGGTTAAAGACACAAATACAGATTTGAAACCCAGGCAAAGATAACAGAAAAGAGAAAAGGAAAGCATGACCGAACACAGACTATGGAAGAGAGAAGACAAAACTTAATGTCATTAAACAGTAAATAAACACATGGAGAGTAGTGTTGTAGTCAAGACCACCTAACCCGAGACCGAGACAAGACCAAGACCAGAGGGTATCGAGACCGAGACAAGACCAAGACTTTTAGGGTCCGAGACCAGTCGAGACCAAGACCGAGGGGGGGCGAGACCGAGACAAGACCAAGACCAGTGCCTGACACTACATGACACAATAAAATGTGAAAAATGATCAAAATCACTTCTCAAATTCATCTGAAAGACCCGCATTCCCATAAAATTACCCTGATATTAAAAACTCACAGCTCAAATAAATATAACCATCTTTATTTAATACTCCTGGGTATTAAATAAAGATCATTTATCACAGAATGTAAAACAATTATTCATAGTTCATCACAATAGTCTTAACTATTCTCTGCCTTTCATAAACTATGCATAAAGTTGTGTTGTTTTTAAACCAACAACCTTTGTAAAAATGGGTGTTTTTTCAAAACCACATAGCTAAATGTGTAAAACTGAAAAAATGGCAAACACTCATCAACAGTAAGAACTAAAGCCTTTAATCTTATACAGATTAAAGCTGCAGGATGTAACTTTTATAAAAAATCTGGTTTTTACATATTTGTTAAAACTGTCACCATGTCAGACAGTATGAGACCGATAATCTGCGAAAAAAATGGAGCTCCTCCACCTCCTCCCTGAACCGCTCCCAGTCAAAAACAACCAGTCAGAGCCAGGAGGAGGGTCTTAGCACTGTCAATCACTCCTGGTGTATGCTGCTCAATGTAGTTGTGTGCAACACTTCATAATTTGGTATCGATCCTATGCCACAGGGCCATTATCACCGATACTGATACCAATACTTTTTAATAATTATGAAGAATTTCCATGAAGTTTAACTGGTTTGAGATTTTTTCCTTTGGATCATTAATTAGTTAAAACCCAGGATAGAATTGGGCAAAGTTTATATGTAAGTAGAAAATACTTTATCAAAATAAAAGTTATTGTTCTGAAACAATAGAATAAAACAATTTTCCCCATACATTGATGTCTGGATTTTTTTTTCATAAATTAAGTGTACAAAATCATCACTCAAGAACAAATGCAAACTTTTTTCCAGGTAGATTTTTCAGAAAGTATAATAAAAAAATTTAATAAAAAATGTCCCTTCATTCACTAATTTTCTACAAATTTACATTTAAATTTGATTTAAATGTTTCATAGCAAAATCCTTTTTTTCCCCAAATAAAATATGTTATGCATCACATGACAGTATAACAAAACACTGTGGGGAGGGGAGGAGCAAAGTGCTCTGTGCTGTGACAGGAGCCACACTTAGACAGTCAGCTCGCATCTTTGATGAAACCGCAGCACTGCATACAGGAGAGAAACTGAAGCCAAAGTATCGATCTCATTACACTGATATTGATCAATACCAATACAACGTTGGCATCCATATTATCGATATTAGGATCGATCTGACCACCACTAGCTCAATGTACTGATGGCGGAGAAACAACTTACTTACTTCTCTGCTGTTACCATTGGTGGTGGCCATGGTAACTTCCGGGTTCTAGCAAGAAATATTTCTCACTCCAGCACTAACGCTAATGCTAATTAGTAAGCTAATACTAACCACTAAATGCCGCTCCCACTTGTTAATTGAGTGATGGGGCCTAAGACATAACCAGAAAGCAGTAATCAGTTTTTTTGGACGTGTAGTTACATTTCTCAAGGTGCATGTCAGGTTTGCTTCAGAGAGGATTTTCAGTTATACACAAAGGATCAATGCAGAACTCTAAATCAGGCCTTATTAGATTGATAGAATGATCATTTTTACATATAATCCAGAAAAGTTACATTTATACATCACGCATTTAATGTGTCCCAGAGTGCCGTTTCCTTCCACTGTGTTTGCAGAAATCACATAAAAAAATACACAACAAAAACATAATCCAGATTCCTCGGCTGCTAATAGCATTTCCTACATTTGAATATCAGCCACCATATTGTGAGCATAAACTATCATGTTTTTAATGCAACAATAGGAAGTGACATCATCTTGCTGGGAACTGTAGTATTTTATTCTTGAAGGCCTCTCATAGCTCTACTGGTGCTGAAAACTAATGTTTGACTATGGCTTTCTGAATACAAGTAGGGCTGCAACTATCAATTATTTTAGTAATCAAGTATTTAATTGATTATTCCGTCAATTAATCAAGTAATTGGATAAGAAATAATTTTTCATTTTAACAATTCATCAGCATATTTTAACTTCCGTACTGCAGATGTTTCTCTGTGTGAAACAAACAGGGTGGATGGAGCAGCTACAAAGTTCTCTGTTCTTCATGTTGCTGATCAGGTGGTTGATAAAAACATTTTGACGGATCCCCTCTGTACTGAAGGGGGTGGGGGCGGGGGGGGGGGGGGGGGGGGGGGGGGGCACCGAACGATTGCTAGTGCTAATGGCAGCCCCCCTTTCCCCAGTACACTGTGGTTATAGATCTGTTCTGGTGGCTACAGCTGACGTAAAGAAAAAAATAACAGCTGACATCCTCTGCACAACAGGTGCGCACATTCAAACATGCGCACTCACAGCACAGAGAAGTGGGGGCGTGAAAAAACATCTCAGCGATCCACTCGTGTTAAAGGCTCGTTTTTGTTTTTTTTGGAAATGCTCCGCTTACACAGAGACACCTGAGCTGCAGAGCTGAAACCAAACATCAAAGCAACAAATTTGTGTCGAGGATTTTTAATAATCGAATTGCGTTATTCCAAGAATCGTTGCAGCCCTAAAACTTGCATTAAATTTTTAGTTTGTGTATCAAAATACATGAAGGTTGGTATTTACCTTTCATGCTGGGATTTTTTTGTTGAATCGGAAGCCTGAAATTTTCCTTTGATCTTCATTTTCCCTCTTACTTCTCTTGGTGTTCATGCGGTTATTTCGATTTATGCAGCACACGCGTGACCATAGTGAGATCAAACGTACACACTGTGAATGAAACTGTCCGTGCTCTGTGGTAGATTGCAAACTGCGGTGAAATGATACAGGCGTAAGCAGCGATAATAGCAGCGACCTAGCCGGGGCGGAGTCTGTGAGGTGCGCTCCTTTGAGAGGCAGAGGAGCGCAATATTTGTGGGATTTGAATCAGTACGTTTTGCATCCAATAAAAGCAAAGATGTTAACAAATAAATTGGACAGTATTCTGGCAATTTAGTGATATTTCCACAGCTGTGGTCTTGACTGGTCTTGAAATAAAATCCCGAGTCCTCAAGGTCCGAGTCCATGACAAGACCGAGACCAAATGCGGTCGAGTCCATGACAAGACCGAGACCATCAAAAAGCGGTCTCGAGACCGGTCTCGAGACCAAGACCGATCTCGAGTACTACAACACTAATGGAGAGAGAAAAGATGGGAGTGAAGAAGGAACAGTCACTGCATCAAGGGAAGTCCCGTAGCAGCCCGATCACATTGCAGAATAATTAAAGGAAGGATCGAGGTCAGCTGATGCAGCCCTAGGTTTGAGGAAAAGCAAGGTTTGAAGCCTAATCTTAAAAATATAAACACTGTTCTCTATGCAGATGATATTTTGGTACTGTGTCAGGACCTGGCTAGTTCAGTGCCAGCTTTATTACAAAGCATCAAAGAATATTCTAAAATTTCTGGTTATTGTATTAACTGGCCAAAAGCCATGTCAGTATCACAAAACTGTACACACAACCAACTGGCTGCATTCAATTTTAAATGGCTGCCAAAAGGAATGAAATACTTAGGGATAGAGTTGGGCCCAGATGTAAGAGAAACTATGAAAATATTAGGTAAAATCCAGGTTAACTTGGATAATTGGAGTAAACTACATGACATTTATGGGGTCAAGTAAACACAATAAGAATGGTTGTGGCACCACAAATAAATAACCTTACTGGGATAATAATTATGTCAGTTCCTACACTGTAAAAAAAAAAATGTTGACTCAACTTGACTTTGTCACATAAACTTGTTATTTTGACTGAGTTAAGTTTTGAATATGTAAATTTCCAAGTTAACTCCACTTAAAGTAGTTGGTCTAACATGCAGTTTGTTGACTTAACTTCTTGCATGATTTGGATTTAAAAGGATTAGTTAGAAGAACTGAAAACATGTAATTTGAACTGTTTATCAAGTTTGACCAAATGGCTCCACATAAAACATTTATTTTTTTAAACTTATATTACAAAGCAGTAGCTTAGTTCATACCCTCCAAAACTTACTGACAAGAAAATACCCACAAAGCTACTATACCATGACAATGACCAAGTCATTCTAAACTTAAACGCAAGACACAAAAAATACTTGAAGATGCATTTCAAGAAAGCATTTTATTGTATCAATGTTGTATAAGTGACTTGTTCAGAGTTCATAAAATCAAGTGTCCCAAAGACACAGTGTTAAAAAGCCCATCCTGCAGACCATGCATTAACAGCATGGAGGGAGCATGATTCATCCAGTGACCAATAGGCATACAGCTATCAGTTAATCACAGCTCGCAGCTGCTCTCCCCCTCCCCCTGTTGACAGCCCCTCTGTTACCACTTTTGCACCGCCGGGGTTCCGGTGCCAGTGCTGTTCCCAAAAAGAACCAGCGAAACGCTTAAGAACGGGCCCGAGTTTCCACCGCGCTTGCGAACGCTCCTTTACGTATGAGTGTGGGCGGGTCCTCGACACGGTCCTGGACACGGAAACTGAAGCGCACAAACGTGGGAGAACACGCTCCCCTTTCTTGTGCTGCAAATACGTTTTATGGTCCAAACCAAACTACTGCAGCATCTGTGTGCTGCACAGAGGGAAACACAGACAGCGATTAGAGCAAGACGACAAGTACGCACTTTGTGTCCTTTTATCTGTGATATGAAGTGATACAAAGCAGCAAATTTAGCCTTAGAGCCCAACCTAATTCACAGCTGTGAAAATCGCTTTGTTTTTCTCATGTAATACACATGTAATATGGTAGAAAACTTGATGTTGAGACGGCAGAGTCACGCCCTTCTGCCGCTTTCGTCACACGCTCTTGGTTCCAGACCAGCTACCTTGGAGGGCCCAAGTTGAACCCGTTTTTCGGCCGAGCACCGAGTGCGTTCGTGGTGGAAAAACCGCTGAATGATTCCAATACTGGCACCGACACCGGAATCCCATCAGTGGAAAAGCAGCCTGTGTTAAACCGTATGTCAGCGCGGCACTGGAGTGAAATATTCTGTCCAGTAGAGGGTAGTGTTGGCCCTAAAATGAGAGTTTCTCCAGTCGATGCTTCTGTGCTGTTTCACCTTACTTCTCCTTACTCTTTATAAGATAATTTGTTTGATAATTTGTAACCAATTTCATTCATTTACACGAAACTATCTCTTTTGCTCTCTATATATACCCAATGCAATATTTGGAGGGTCGTCACGGCGCCAGCGTGCAAAATTGAGCATGGGTCTCATTGACTATTTTGATTGTGATAGTGTATAGAATGTCTGTAACCCAATGCAGTATTTGGGGTGTGGTCACAGCTGTGGCATGCAAAATAGAGTATGGGTCTCACTGACTTTTTTTGATCAGGATGATGTCAGGAATGTTGAAACAAATTTTCATGCATTTCAGAGAAAATAATTTTGTGGACACTATACAAATTTTCATTTGCTTCTGTAGGGGGCACTATTGCACCTATAGCCTTGCATCCATAGTTATGGGTTCAGCCTGAGTTTGTACACAAGTGAGAGAAAAACAAAGGCAAAATTTAACGGCCTGGTGTGACAAGGCCGTTGAATATTCTACAAAACCATGAATAATTTTTGATGGGCTACTTGTCTAGATGATCTGGAGCCATTTTGGTCTCACTGGGTGAACTGCCCTAAGAGGAGATGATTTAAATAGCAGGCCTGAAAATGGCAACAATTGACACTTTCAGTTGAAAATGGCCAACTTCCTGTAGGGTTTCGGGTATAGGTCCAAGAGACTTTTTTGTATGTCTTAGGATGTTACATGACCCTGCACAATTTGAGATATGTAGATAAAATGTAGCTCTGGGGCTACGCAAAAAACATGGTATTTCATGATATTTCCAGGTCCCACTAGGTGGCGCTCTAACGTTTAGGGACTTTATGCATATTATTGTGTTCAGGGCGGGAGGCTTATCAAACCTCTAAAGTTTTATGTAGATTGCGCAATGTGACTTTGAGTTACTGCCATTTTTGTCTTCATGGTGAAACACCGAAAGTTGCCATCCTGTCAGGGTCACACCTTTTGATGAAAACTCACAGATTTGAAAACTCCTAAGGCCAACTCCTTAAGGCTTTCCAGGGCAAATTTGAGATGGTTCTGCTCAACTACCTTGGAGCTGTACCTCAAAGTGTAAAACATAACATTTCCTGTACCCACTAGGTGGCACTGCGACATATGATACATATTATCATATGTATGGGTTCAGGGGTGGACCGTCATCCTACTGAAGTTTGATCCAGATTGGATAATGTAGGTTTTTTTCCTGGTGAATGACTGAAATTCACTGTGCTGTCACGGCCATGCCCTCTGGCGAAAACTCACCATTTTTGAAATTTATATTCCCCCTGGTGTGTAGATAAGACAAAACAAATATGAAGTTGATAACATCCAAAACCTCTGAGATACTAGAGAAAGTATGAGGGCAGGAAATCACCCTTCTCCAGGAGACTGGTTCCAGATCCCATGCCATACATTGAGGTGAGCCCAACTATAGCTATATCTATGACTATATCTAGCTGGTATCTCTCAACCTCATGCACTAGCGCAGGCTCCTTCCCCACCAGAGAGGTGACATTCCATGTCCCAGTAGCCAGTCTTGATAGCCAGGGATCGGTCCAGCAGGTCCTTCCCCCTCGGCCACCGCCCGACACACACTGCACCCAACCACCTCCTGCGGGTGGTGGGCCTACAGGAGGGCGGGCCCGTGTAACGTGTTCGGGCTGCACTCAGCCGAGCACCACGGGCTAATGCCCGGCCGCCAGACGCTCTCCCTCGAGCTCCCTCCCCAGGCCTGGCTCCAGGGTGGGGCCCCGGTAACCCTATCCCGGGCAGGGTAAACTGTTCCCTTGCTGTTACAAACATAGGGGTCTTCTGAACTGCTCTTTGTCTGGACCCTCACCCGGGACCAGGTTTCCATGGGAGACCCTACCAGGAGGGAGAAGCCCCCGGGCAACATAGCTCCTGGGATCACTGCACTCAAAAAAATAACTCTTTGAATTAACATAAAAAAATCATGGAAAAGATTTCCACATGATTACTTTACTTTATTTCAGCATTATGTAATTCTGTTGCTCCAATTTAAAGCACCTGTGTTGGTTCAACTTAATTTATTAAGGTTGATTCAACCTATTTACTATAGTTGGGCCCAATTTAATTTAATAGAGCCAGCCCAACTAATTTGTAATGTTTTGGACCAACTAAATGAATTTACTTGTTTCAGATGAATTCAAATTTAGTTGAATTCAACTTATTTTACAGTGGTATAACTACACTACTTAATTAAGTTGATCCAATTCATGGAAATTAAGTTAGCCTAACAAATTTGCTTTATGCTGAAAGAAAGCAATTTAATCTTGTGGAAATACTTTCCATGATTGAATTACGTTACCTTAAAGAATAGTTTTTTAGTGTTAATAAATTAAGTGTTTTAACAGTACTGGTTGAAAGGGTGGAAAGAATACACAACAAATTAGAAAAAATACAATAGAATTGTATTTCCAAAAATGTATTTCCAAAAATGTAATGCATTTACTTTTACATGGGCAGTGCAGATGCTTGCTGACTACTAAACAAGGAATAAACTCTCTTGCCTCTCTTAGCACATAGACAAGACCCAGCAACTTCTCTACAGCAAAAGGTACACTGTCCAAGTTACTCATCACTTCCACTCCCAACATCCATGGGGTCATCACCAGGCTCTGCACCTTCTGCTTGAAGGACAAAGATTTCAAACGCAGTCTCTGCTATGGCCGTTTGAGCACCTTCATTGACATCCTGCAAAAAAGAATAAAGATTTCTTAAATTGATTTGCACTGCATTCATATTTACAGTACACAATCTTTACAGTATGTAAAACAGCTTTCACTACCCTAATCCATATTCATAACAAAACACATGTAATCAAATAACCAATTAACATAAAAATTTGACTGAGTCATGGTGAAATACTTCCAACAACTAAGCTCCACCATAGGCCTGTCTGTGGTAATCGTGAGTCCAGCGTTAGATTTTCCAATTTGGAAAAGGTATATTGTCTCATTACAGGAAAAACTAGGAGCTAAAGTAGGGTATGTGTGTTTGTTATTGTCAGAAAGACAAGGACAGAGGGTGAATCCCAAACAGGCCCAGTATTCCATGGCCAGTCACCCTCAATTTGCAAGTTTGCTTGGAGTGTCTGCCACATTGCCTGTCATTCCAAACCAGTCATACTTATGGGCGAGTACAAAGCCCTCCATAGCAACTCTGTATACAAACCAAACATTTTCCATGTGCAGAACCTGTCTTGTTCCCATGATGGAGTAAATGCCATGACAATGCATGCACACAAAAAAGACCCACCTCTGCTATTAAGGTCACATGACTTACAGTACAAACCAAATTATGCTATCTAGTTGTGGTATGGCCAGGGACTCTTGGGGGTCCAGGCAATGCCAAAGCATATAAACGGACACAGTATGAAGGCTGTATGTACACAAAACACAGCGACAGCGGAGGATTTCAGGTTTCCAAAACTCTCCAAAAATCAGCGACATCACCGGGAAAAGTCGCTACATTGGTCGCGAGTTGCTTTTTGGTTAAAAAAAAAAAGTCACCAGCGGGGTCTGAAAAGCCACTGAATCTAGTGACAAATTCGCTAAGTTGGCAACACTGCCATGCTGTCGCTTCCTGCATTATTTATGGGTGAAGCGGTGAGGGAGAAAGGCGAGGCAGTGTGAAGTTTTTCAGAGACAAACAAGTATGACTGTAACATGACTATATCGATATAAATGATATTGTCTCATCTTATATCGCATATAAAAATATATATCGAGATTTCTTAAAAACTCGATATACCACCCAGCCCTAGTAAAGACGTCCCACAAGTCAGTGCTTATACCTTCCCCCTTCTTCAAGTGACCCTCAACGACAGCAAGTGATTCAATTTAGAGTAACAATGGGTTGTAAATGTCTAGTAGGTAAGGGCGGTTTGTGATTGTGCCAAAGTATGGTGCATGTTTGTAGCCCCTTAACTGGCAAGGGCCCGGTGACGGGCCGTTTGTAGTCCCTTTTATATGGCAGGTTAGACCCTCCCATTTTTATTGACACGTCATTCGGCCAATCATGTAACTGGCTGCACCAAATCACCTGACAAAGCTACGTGACGCCCTCTGAGTATTATTGGCTCTGGGAAACCCATTTCTTAACATGATTGGCCGAATGAGGTGTCAGTCAAAATGGGCGGGTCTAGCCTGCCATATAAATGCACTTCATTCGGCCCGCGGACCAGACGCAGCCGATTAATAGGTTATGAAATGGGTTGTTCAGAGCCAATAATAACCAGAGGGTGTTATGTAGTTGTTTCAGGTGATTTTATTTGCTGCCAGTTAAGGGGTTAAATGTCTGGTCAAATTTTTGTTATTTTAAATGTGCATTATAAATAAATTGGAAACTGGAAATTTAACCAAGAGAAAGAAGAAAAAGAAGAGTTTTAATGACCTTCTCTTAACATAATTTTAAATCTAATAGGAATACACAGGAAGCCCAATTAACTCCAACTCTGATCATCCCTATCATAAACACATAGGTAAATTAACATACCAGGTATTCCTTCACCAGCTTCTCTGGGTCTTCATTCAGGTACATGCAGAGACCTTTGAGGATGTATTCTCTTCTGACTTCAATAGTTTCATTCTTAATATGCAGATCAGAAAAAGAAGAAAGCAGTGAAAACACAATTTCAACAATCCAGCAGTGTAGGTTCACACACTTGGAAACTTAACTAAATTCAAAGGAAGTCATAATATAAAAGTGATCAGTGGCTAACATTTTATACAGCTTAGATTGTTTGATCAGGGATAGTCTGTTTAAAAGATCTTTAAGAATCTATTACTTAACTATTTTTACTACTTTGTGTTTTCCTTTCATCACGCCATGATTAAAATGAATTATTTTAACATTTTATTTTACCACCTAGTTGAAGATGTCATCTAAGAAATATTTATGCCTGAAATATGTGAAAAGTAGACCACTCCAAAACAGTTTACATCCTTCTAGTTTAACAAAGGATGTGGTGTTCAGTCATTTCTACAATAGACAAGTTTTCAGTAATGTCACTTTTACACTGGTATCATACCTGGGTTATGGGTGCCAGGATGGTCTTGATTTTTCTCCCTTGAACGCCTCCTTTCTTGGCATACGCCTTCATTAGGTTTGCAGATTGAACATCAAGCCTGGAGAAGAATGTTGACTGCAAATGGATTGTTGTGATTCTCTCGAACTCTGCACTCACCTACAAAAAAAACCAAAAAAGTAGACAAAACTTAGTTTGGCACTGTACCGTCACCTTTGGTAAACGTTTGAGATAGCAGTTCTGTTTAAGAAATGTAAATGCATAATACATGTATTCATCTGTACATGAACTTTCTTTGTCAGAAGGCCAACTAAAGCTACATTCACAGTGCAGGCCTTAATGCTCAATTCCGATTTTTTTGTGAAATCCAATGTTGTTCAGACTGACATGAAAAGATCAGATACAGGTCACATAAGGGCAAAAAAAAAAGAAAAAAGATTTGGGTCACTTCAGGCTGCAGTGTGAATGTAGCCTTAGGCTACAGTTGCTGGCCTTCAGTAAATCCACATCAGTATGAGTAACTTCTCGGAGTCTGCCAATATGTATTGTGACACATTGCATGCAGTGGGGCTTGTTCTTTTATGCATTCATCCACTTATGTCACAAACATGGAAGAGAGCTCGCCACCTTGTTGCTATCATGGGGGCCTCTCCAAATACATTCTTGCCTTCTGAGTGCAAAGGTCTTGTCCATCATTTCTGCCAACTTCTGATGATTGTTTCTCTTTTTTACTTCTGAGAGGAGCGTCACTCTCAACTCTTCCAGTGTCTCTGCTGTTTCACCGGCTGGATAGCTGGGGCAGTAATTTACTTCTGCTTTTTTTGGCTTCTTCACATGCAGGTTTAGCTTTATAAGCACTCCAACATTAGAATCAGTCACTTCAGATCTGGTAAAACTTACTATTAACCACTGAAATCAAAAACTTGATGGCCGATGACCCCCTTCACTGGTACTCATGCAGATGAACAACAGACAAGTGATGTTCTGAAAGAGATCAGATAAATTTTCAACCATTAAAATATTTAATTCATCCTGAGCAGAGGTGCATCTATACATGTATTCAAACTTTTGGTATAGGTCTCTGGAATGCAACATGATAATAACAACTGGAAATATAGGGCACGTTAGGGGTGGTAGGGAAGGTTGTACATAAATCACTGGGGAAAATACCAAATGAGGTTTGCTGAAGACAGTTCGATCCACCTCTCTGGCTGCAGTGCGTGCTCCCGACACAGGGGGAACAGATTTTCACACGGGAACAGAATTTCGCACAAGACCAACACTGAACGATGGCTGCTAACGGTGGCTTCAGCTGACGTAAAGAAAAAATAACAGCTGACCTCTGCACAGCGAGCACAACACACGCATGCACGCTCACAGCACAGAGCTGTGGAGGCGTGGAAAAACTTGTACGCGATGATCCACTCGTGTTAAAGGGTCGTTTTGTCCAAATGATGGAAATCCGTCGCTCCCTCTCCATTCATTTCCTATGGAACTTGTGTGAAGCCACGGTGGCCTCATCACACAAGTTCTATAGGAAAAAATGAATGGAGCGCGAGCGACATCGCTCCAGGAGCTGCAGAGTTAAAACGAAGCATTGTTTGTGCCTAAAATTAACCTATTTAATCCACACAACATAAAATAATGTGCCACATACAAGCATGGAACAGGCAAAACATTGGCGCAAATGGTAGAGAAGCACGAATAATTGCCAGCTAACTATCGTCACTTTAGCTAACAAACATGTTACGCGACCAAATATTACGGAAAATGATTAAAAGTCTGCTGATGATTTGATTCACATATTATCATTTGCATTTAGACGGACGAGAAAAAAAAAAGACTGAATCTTACCTTTTATGATGCACGCCAGCCAACTTCCTTCTTCGCTTGATAACTGCCATTCGAAATTTCCCGGGCACACCAAATGGTATGTCATCTCGCGTGATCTCGCGTGATCTCCCGTGATCTCGCTGCTCCGTCTTCGGCGCAAGATCATTCTGACTCCATTGAATCATGTTATCTCAACATGACTGAATTTCATGAACGTTAGGTTGTTAAATTTCATGCTTATCTGACATGATTTTATCACGTTTGCCTTTGAAACATGAAATTATTTTGTTAAAAGAACATGTTACTATTTTTTTAATGTAATGACAACCTAAATTCCTTTTTTTGAGTGTGGGACACACAAACCCCTCCACCATGAAAAGGTGGCGATTCACGGAGGCGATTATTAGATGTTTTCTATATTTTCCCCACCTACTGGAGCTCATTCTTATCCTTCTTCCTCACTCTGGGCTGTTATGACTGTTTGTTTAGGTGTGCAGCCGGTCAACATGGGCGGGAACGATAAACAGGAAACGGGGGCTTGGAAAGGACAAACTACCTACCACTCATCTTTTGCTCTATTATGGGGTGCCGAGAGATAATCAAGGAGTTTCACTCGGAAAGAAAGTCAAGCCCAAATAAGCAACTTGACGTTCAAAAACAAGCCCAAAAAACCGCAACCCGCGACTCACGAGATTTGCAAGTGACTTCAGAAAAAAACAAGCCCAAAGTCGCTTATAATAAGCAGACTTGGCAACACTGCTTTTAACTGGCTGCGTCCTGACCGGTAGGTAGTGCATTTTATATGGAAGGGTCGACGCTCCCATTTTGATTGACACCTCATTCGGCCAATCATATTAAGAAATGGGTTTTCCAGAGCCAATAAAAACCAGGGGAAGTCACGTAGCTTTTCAGCTGATTTTGGTGCAGCCAGTTACATGATTGGCCAAAAGAGGTGTCAATCAAAATAGGAGGGTCTAGCCTGCCATATGCAATCTACTACATCCGTCCTGCTTACTGGCTGTCAGTTGACGAAATCCTCGATCTCTGAGGGGAGAGAAGCTAGAGAATTGAGGCTCCAGCAGAGTACAAACAGTCAAGAAACAATTTGAAATTTAAAAAAAAGCTATTTATTAACTGCTTAAATCGTGTTTTAGACTGCTTATTGCTAGCAGATCTATTCTGACCCAAAGTTCACCGGTGACCGGTTCTGAATGGTGGCTTTACAGCAGGCAGCCACTCCAACTCTTGCCGGTACTGCGTACCGGCACAGAATCTTTTAGTGGTACACAGTACTGGACTGTACCGGCTTGCTTTCACCCCTGCACATATGTAACACGTCCATATGAACAAAAAAGACCACAGGATCCAATGCCGTAAACACAACAGGAAGTCCACCATTTTGAATTAAATGGGTGATTTTAGGCTGGAGTTGCCCTCGGTGACAGGCGGTGAGCTGGGGTGGGTATACTTGTATCCCCCGGCTTGCTGCCTGTACGTCGGAGTTTTCACCAGTGGACGAGAGGGTAGTTTCCCTGCGCCTTCGGGCTGGGGAACAGATCCTGACTGTTGTTTGCGCTTACGCGTCGAATGACAGTTCAGAGTACCCACCCTTTTTGGAGTCGCTGGGCGGGGTGCTGGAGAGTGCTCCATCTGGTGACTCCATAGTCTTGCTGGGAGACTTCAACGCTCATGTGGGCAATGACAGTGAGACCTGGAGGGGCATGACTGGGAGGAACGGCCTGTCTGATCTGAACCCAAATGGTGTTTTGTTATTGGACTTCTGTGCAAACCAGTTTGTCCATAACGAACACCATGTTCGAACACAAGAATGTCCATAAGTGGACATGGCACCAGGACACCCTAGGACGCAGGTCGATGATCGATTTTGTAATCATATCATCAGATCTGCAGCCATATGTTCTGGACACTCGGATGAAGAGAGGAGCTGAGCTGTCAACTGATCACCACCTGGTGGCGAGTTGGATCAGGTGGCGGGGGAAGATGCTGGACAGACCCGGTACACCTAAACGTATTGTGAGGGTGCGCTGGGAATGCCTGGCAGAAGCCCCAGTCCGGGAGATCTTCTTCAACTCCCACCTCCGGCAGAACTTCGACAGCATTCCGAGGGAGGTTGAGGACATTGAGTCAGAATGGACCATGTTCCGCACCTCCATTGTTGAGGCTGCTGCTCAGAGCTGTGGCTGCAAGGTGGTTGGTGCCTGTCGTGGTGGTAACCCCTGAACCAGATGGTGGACACCTGAGGTGAAGGGAGCCATCAAGCTGAAGAAAGAGTCCTATCGGGCTTGGTTAGCCTGTGGGACTCTGGAGGCAGCAGACAGGTATCGGCAGGCCAAGCGGAATGCAGGTCGGGCAGTGGTCGAAGCAAAAACTTGGGTGTGGGAGGAGTTCGGTGAGGTGATGGAAAAAGACTTTCGGATGGCATCCAAGCGATTCTGGAAAACCATCAGGCGACTCAGGAGGGGAAAGCAGTGCTCCACTCAACCGGTTTATAGTGCGGGTGGGGTGCTGCCGACTTCAACTGAGGCTACAGTCGGACGGTGGAAGGAATACTTATAGGACGTCCTGAATCCCACTGACACGCCTTCTGTAGTGGAAGCAGAGTCTGAGGACGGGGGAGATGACTTGACCATCACTGGGGGTGAGGTCACTGAGGCAGTTAAACAACTCCTTGGTGGCTCGGTCGCTGGGGTGGACGAGATTCGCCCTGAGTTCCTGAAGGCTCTGGATGTTGTAGGGCTGTCTTGGTTGACATGCCTTTGCAACATTGCGCAGTGCCATTGGATTGGCAGACAGGGGTGGTGGTCCCCATCTTTAAGAAGGGAGACCAGAGGGTGTGCTCCAACTTTGGGGGGAATCACACTCCTCAGCCTCCCCGGTAAGGTCTATGCCAGGGTGTTGGAAAGGAGGGTCCGTCTGTTAGTCGAACCTCGGAATCAGGAGGAACAATGCGGTTTTCGTCCTGGTCGCAGAACGCTGGACCAGCTCTTTATCCTCTCAAGGATATTCGAGGGTGCGTGGGAGTTTGCCCAACCAGTCTACATGTGCTTTGTGGACTTGGAGAAGGCATTCGACCGTGTCCCTCAGGGTATCCTTTGGGAGATCCTGCAGGAGTATGGGGTGTCTGGCCCATTGTTGTGGGCCATTCAGTCTTTGTACAACTGCAGTGAGATTTTGTACAACTGCAGTGAGATCTTGGTCCGTATAGCCGGGAATAAGTCGGATTCGTTTCCTGTGGGTGTTGGACTCTGTCAGGGCTGCCCTTTGTGACTGATTCTGTTCATAATTTTTACGGACAGAATTTCTAGGCATAGCCAGGTGGCGGAAGGCTTCTTCCTTGGTGGCCTCAGAGTCTCATCTCTGCTCTTTGCAGATGATGGGATCTTGTTGGCTTCATCAGGGGGTGGCCTCCAGCTCGCAGTGGAATGGTTCACAGCCGAGTGTGAAGCGGCTGGCATGAGAATCAGCACCTCTAAGTCTGAGGCCATGGTCCTCAGCCGGAAAAGGGTGGAGCTTTGGGTAGTGGCCGAAAGAATAAAGTCGCGAATACAAGCGGCAGAAATGAGTTTCCTTCGAAGGGTGGCTGGCCTCTCCCTTAGAGATAAGGTGAGGAGCGCGGCCATCCGGGAGGGGCTCAGAGTAGAGCCGCAGCTCCTCCACATCGAAAGGAGCCAGTTGAGGTGGCTCGGGCATCTGATTAGGATGCCTCCTGGCCGCCTCTTGGGTGAGGTGTTCCGGGTATGTCCCACTGGGAGGAGGCCACGTGGTAGACCCAGGACACGCTGGAGAGATTATATGTCTCGGCTGGCCTGGGAACACCTTGGGGTCCCCCTGGATGAGCTGGAGGAGGTGGCTTGGGAGAGGGAAGCCTGGGCTTCTCTGCTTAGGCTGCTGCCCCCCCCCCGACCTGGCCCCGGATAAGCGGAAGAGAATGGATGGATGGATATAATAAAGAGTGGGAGAAAGAGAGCGCACTTAAACAATGGATCAGAGCTCGGATGGGAGACAGTGGCGCAAAAAGTGGGTGCACGCTATATGCAATCCATTGGGGCGCCTCACAAGAGGGGGTTGCCAAAATGATGCAGCAGTAATTTCTCTAGTTGGCATTTTCTGTATTTAACAGCTGTGCATGTGAGATGATCGATAACAGAGGCACGGCACTGATTAGGCACCCCTGTGCTCCTTCACCTCCCCTCCTGTGCCCCCCCCCCCCCCCCCCCCCATTTTTTGGGGGGGGAATAAAAGCCTTTAATAGAAGTCTTGCATTTTATAAGTCCATAAATAAGTGAGATCTGCTCGCATGAACACAGTAAACCTTGAGCGAGTGTGTGGTTTTTTGTGTGTGTGTGTGTGTGTGTGTGTGTGGTGGTGGTGGGGGTCCTCATACACCTCAGAAAGTAGCTGTGGTCCTGGTGGGAGATGTATCAAAGGCAATCTGCAGATTTTGCAAGATATGTGCTCACCATGCTGATTTAATGCAACATGCTAATACAGAGAAACAAAGAAAACTGCACCCTTCTCTTCTATGAGGCCAAGAAACATTGGTTTCACTGCTCCAAAACACAATGAGACAAAACAAAGAAATGAGCTATACTGCTGTTTAAAAGCAGCATCAGTCTACACAATGCTGTGGATTGGCAGTTGGGCATATTTTGGACTTGTTTTCATAGAGGTGGTTGCACGTTTCTATCGTGAGATCTGGCAACAGTGGTTATAAGGCAACGACACGGTTTTTCCAGAGCCAACAATAACCAGAGGGCGTAGTTTTTTCAGGTGATTTTGGTTCGGCCAGTTAAAATGTTCACCGCTACGTTTAATGTTGGTCTACTTGTTACAAAATATCTCAATTAAAAGCAGAGAGGGATTAACTAATTGTGTTTCATATTATTCTGCTTAGTTTCAGCAACACAGCACAGCTCGAAAACACTGCTTATGACCAGAGGTTTCATTTATGCTACATGAGAGCGCATTCACCTCCAAAACAAGGGGATTGAGGTTTGCGAAAGTTTGGTGGTTATTTCTTTCCAGAAGTTTTCTATTGGTGGACAGTAGCAGAATGCATGGAGGTGGTCATCGGTTGTGTGTGCAAACATCTCACTTCCTTAACAACAAAAATATATTCCACATTGTCAAGAGATTCTAATTTTTTTGTCATAGTACCAGCAAGAATTTAAAACTACTTTCACCCCTGCATATGTGTACCAAATTTCATACATGTACGTGAAACACAGCAGTGGAAATTGAACTAAAGGTGGTGCTGTAGAACCATTTTGAGAGGCCCATGCCTGAAACTGTCAAAATACTTAAATTTTCACCAGACCTGACATCTGTGCAAAATTTCATGAGTGTTTGAGCATGTCTAGGCCCTCAAAAAATGTCCAAATGCCTAAATGTCCAAAGCAATTACAATAGGGCCTGAGCACAGGTTGTGCTCTGGCCCTAAAAACATAAAATCAAGTGTCCCAAAGACACAGAGGCTCCAGAGATCACAAACATCATCAGAACATAAATCAACAGGTACAAACATCATGAAAGACCTTTTCTATCACAACCTCATATTCCAAACAAAATCCCGAGCACAATCCCTCTTCCTTGGCCATCCTTCGAACTCAGCAATTTGTCCTTCAGAGCGTGGACTCTGGTGGTACACGAATCAACACCCACTCCCATGAACAGGTGCTGTATTACCTCAAAGGTATACCTCAAGTATTTGGGTAGTTCAGCTTAAGAATGTACATCAGACCCATCAGGTTTCCAAAAGCATTGGGTACATCATGTAGATGTGACGTATGATGACCTTTTCCTCAATTACAATCCCAACGTCACTGTCAGAAACTGGAAGAGATTCCCCCACATCTTCAGCCACCAAAAGCTTCACCATGATCATTCCCTTGGTAGTGTCCTCCTCAGAATCTATAGACTTCATAAAAAAAAAAGTTTGCTCTTCTGTAATTGTTTTCCATATCATTCATATATTCAGAGAGCACAAGTGTAACCCTGTTAAACCTCTTACCTCACATATCTTCAGGAATGCAGCAGAATTCTCTTTGATGTACCATGATAGGCCCCGCAATGCTGCTGCACTCTTTCTTTGATTTGATGCCTGCCAACATAGAATATGGTTACTACCAGAATTATATAACCCCTAAACCCCATTTTACAAGACAATACTTATTTTATAAAAAAGGTATTTTTATATAAAATAAATGTATACCCCCCACCCCCCCAAGACAAGGAAGTCAGGACGGAGGAGGGACATGACAGCAACATTTTATCCGCCTTTTAAATATAAGGACCAGCAAGCTGTGGGAGAGCGCGTGGCAACCCTCGCCCGAATACATGGGCACTACCACAACGCCCAGGAGGATGGACAGCGCCTAATCCACAGGCCGCACCCAATCACCAGTTTGCACCAGGAGTGCCGTACCAGGCTCCAGGGGGCCAGTACCCCCTGTGGGAGGACACCTGGGGTCCGGATCCAGGACAGTATTGACACACCCCACAGGGAGGCCACGGAGAAGAGGGAATGGCAGAACCACTTCTCCCAGTGACTGTGGCAGGCAAGACGATGCCATTCCTGGTTGACACAGGAGCAACTCATTCCACAATAAGACAATTATCCGGACAGACACCATTATCGGACAAGACAGTCGACGTGGTCGGCTTCTCTGGGGGTGCCACAAACTCTGCCCATAACGAAACCACTTAACACGATGGTAGCTAAACAAACAGTGCATCACTCATTTGTAGCTGCCAAACATGTACCAGTGAATCTCCTGGGGAGAGATTTATAGATGAAGTTGGGAGCATCGATTCTGTGTAATACAGATGGACTGACAATTACCCTACCTGATGGGCAAACAAGGACGTGTGATTATCAGCCCTCCAGTTGGAAGCACCAACTATTGATGCAACCCCTGGCCACGCAGACACTCACTGCTGACATTTACTGGGCTTTGCTGAAACCAGAAACGCCAGCACAGACAGGCATATTGACTTTGTTCTGCAGGTGGGAACCCTGGATCGCTGGATTGGGACCATATGTCTCTCTGCCTGACCCTCCGCATGTCATGTTGTTCTATGACTGAGATGACACAGATTGGAGCTGGAGGGTCAACAATGGGAGGTAGCAGTTTCCGATTTATATGTGGCTCCCGAGGGAGTCGCAGCGGCGGTTATTCTCACCTCCGATCAACAACATTGGTATATGATGGCGGAGACATCCGTTCCACATGTCTCGCTGGCATTACATTCAGGACACCTGGCCAAAGAAAAAGGGCCCATGATGAAACGCGCAGGGGGCCTGACAGATTGGGTCCCGACACAGATCTCCGGACTCACGTACTCTCCAAGTACCAAAATGTATCGAATTTATGCGCGCGCAAATAATCAGGCTAATTTGGAACACATCACGCTCGACCGAGAACACGGCAGAGAACACGCTGATCACGAGCAGGCTGAAGTCATAATTGCTCGGCTACCTCATACTCTGTGGTTAACAGGACCAGCCGATGCGGGACATTGTCAGTGGTTACCTCATATTACATTCCAAGTTCAAAAGGTGGGGAATCCAAATGGGGTGGCATTTGGATTCCCCAGTACCCTCACAAACCTGCGGCTGAAGTTGGTATCACAGATACCATTCAAGGACTCCTGAAGACGGGAGTCCTTGAACCTTCACAGTCCAATTGGAACACCCCGATTTTCCCTGTGGAGATGGCGGGGACTGGTAAGTACCGAATGGCTCATGATTTGCGGGCTATAAATAAAATTGTGGTAACTCCCACCCTACCGGTGCCAAATCCCTATACCGCTCTCTCATCGCTTCTTCCCACACAAAAATGGTTTTCCTGCATAGACCTGGCAAATGCATTCTTCTGCCTTCCTCTGGCAGAGAGTTGTAGAGACATGTTCTCCTTTACTTTCCAGGGGCGACAACTCCGGTACACACGGGTCCCGCAGGGATTCATTTTGTCACGGGGACACTTCAATCAGGCCCTGAAAGAAGCCTTATCGGGCTGCGAACTTCCACCCGACTGTACACTAATTCAGTACGTGGATGATATTCTCATCGCAGCCACAACAGCGGCAGATTGCCTCCAGGCCACACACGATGTGCTCTGGCGGTTACATGCCCGCGGCTTCAAGGCCAGGATAGACAAACTACAGATAGCTCGTTCCACTGTCGAATTTTTGGGGCATCTCATCAACAGACAGGGAGCCGGCATGTCCCCGAATCACAGGCAAACCATTTTGCAACATCCAAAACCCGCCACAGTAAAACAAATGTTATCATTTTTGGGTCTTGCAGGGTTCAGCAGAAGTTACGTACCAGACTTTGTGAACCTGACCAATCACCTCCGAGAAATGGTGCGAGAAAAGGGCATGAGAAATCTTACAGCCCCACTCCAGTGGACAGTCCCAGCAGAAGAGGCATTCACAAAACTGAAACAATCCTTAGCGGGAGCAGCGGATCTGGCTCGGCCAGATTACGCACTTCCCTTTTTCTTGGATGTTTCTGTACAGGACAACGTGGTCAACGGTGTCCTGTATCAGAAACAAAGGGGGAGAAGGTGTATTCTAATGTATCTAAGCGTGATGCTGGACCGATTAGAAAGAAGTCACCCGGTGTGCACACAACACGCAGCAGGAATAGCAAAACTCATTCAAAAAACAGCACACATAGTGATGGGACACCAGCTGGTGGTCCTAACAACACACAGCGTAGTAGCATTTCTGAACTCACAGATTTTCACACTGGCTCCGCTGAGACAAGGGAGATTGAGTAAGATCTTGGAAGCCCCGAACCTGGTGTTCACACACCAAGGGATCAATATGGCTGACTAGATCTCGGGTGGGGAACCACACGATTGCCAAGAGAAGGTCCTGGAAGACCTAAAAATCAGACCAGACCTAGCCAGCAAACCGATAGAGGGCGCTAAAAACTGGTACACAGATGGATGCTGCTATAAAGACAAACAGGGAGACCTCCAAGCAGGGTATGCGGTAGTTAGGGAGACAGAGACGGGGTACCAGGTCGTGAGAGCAGAGAAGTTAACCCCTTAACTGGCAAGGGCCCGGTGACGGGCCGTTTGTAGTCCCTTTTATATGGCAGGCTAGACCCTCCCATTTTTATTGACACGTCATTCGGCCAATCATGTAACTGGCTGCACCAAATCACCTGACAAAGCTACGTGACGCCCTCTGAGTATTATTGGCTCTGGGAAACCCATTTCTTAACATGATTGGCCGAATGAGGTGTCAGTCAAAATGGGCGGGTCTAGCCTGCCATATAAATGCACTTCATTCGGCCCGCGGACCAGACGCAGCCGATTAATAGGCTATGAAATGGGTTGTTCAGAGCCAATAATAACCAGAGGGTGTTATGTAGTTGTTTCAGGTGATTTTATTTGCTGCCAGTTAAGGGGTTAACAGAAAGACCATCAGCTCAGACAGCAGAGCTCCTTGCAATGATTACAGCACTGCAACATGCAAAGGACAGAGAAGTGAACATCTACACCGACTCGGCCTACGTGGCAGGAGCCGTGCATGTGGAACTTAAATGGGAAAGAGCGGGATATCGAACAGCCAGTAGGACCCCTGTAAAACATGCAGAAGAAATGGCGACCTTGGCCCACGCCATTCAGGGACCAACTAGGGTGGCAGTCATAAAATGTAAAGGACATGACAGAGACGGGAGCAGAGTGGCAAAAGGAAATGAGGAGGCTGATCAGCGAGCCAAAGAAGCAGCAGGATACACCCCTAGACATCAAATGATGCTGAGCCACCCACGGGTAAATGATCTACTCCCTAGGATCGATCTGTACACAGACTTAACTCTCTTGGCACTATTACTTCAAGAAGATCATGCATGACATCAGGAGGGAAGCCCTGGATTGTTTGGAAATGTGAAAATCTGTTGAGAACTGTCTCTTTTTACACTATTTAGGGAATCTAACTGTTGTCTGTTCAATTCCAGAAGGTCATTCATGTGAGTTTCAACTGTCCATAGTGGAAACGCTCCTTCCTTCACCTCATGAATGTCAATATGTTCCCGACTGGCAAACAAAATCTGCAAAATTTGTCAACATTGAAGCTCTCTTGAAATCCAGCGAGAGAATGAGCCCTCAGATTATCAGAAATTATTAAACATACAGCACTTAACCTCTAACTGCTTTTCCCAGTTTCTGTACATACAATCCTTGCTCCTCAAGTACTTCAAGATCTTTCAGTAGTGGTCCAAGAATGGCTTTGTAGCCATATTTCTTAACATCATTGCTATGACACAGACGTGCGAGATAGACCGATTGTACACATGATCTATAGCATATTGGTAAATCTGAAAGGACCCAATAAACGGCACAGACTTTGTGGGTTTTTGTTTTTTTGATGTACCTAATGGATTATAAGATTCAAAGTCATCTATATAAAGTCCTAGAGCAATGCTTAGATCTTTTGACGAGAGCAAAATATTCTGTTTGCAGTACAAACCATCTCTGTATGTTCTATAGTGTCCAACAGTTTCCCTGTCTTCTGTCTCCAAGACTTTTTGTAACCCATCATTATGATTTAACAGCTCTGTCAAAACTTTCAAAACTGGAACATAAACACGTCCATCTGGATAATCCACCTAAAACATGTTCAACTGGTTCAACCAGTTTAAAGTGACTCTTATAAAAAGCTCTTCTTTTATACTCAGAAACAAAAGGTCCATCTTTTGAAAGGAAACTTAGGGGGTTAACTTTTTAGATTATCTCTGTGACAGCAGCAGTGACCGCAGTGTTAACTGAACAACTGTACACTTTCAATTAGTTTTGGTGTACATTCATTAACAACTGAGCTAATCCTACACAACTCATTTATAATTTCCTGAGTTGTTGTCTTAGACACATGCAAAACTGTTTGCATTCGCAGTAAAAGAGATGCAACATTGTATTTAAGCAACTCATGCAGGTCTTGACAGTTTATATAATCCTCTGTTGTTAAGTCTAGATGGTCTGAATATGTCTCAAAATATGAGCTTTCAAAATATGAAGTGTCTGGAGTAGAACTTTGATACAAGTGTGTAGGAAAATTTTCAACAGTACAGAGCTGATGTTTCTTACTCTTATGTGCACAAAAAGTACTGTATACACTAGACTGAAAGCTACAGTCTTTAAAAGAACATTTCACAATTTCTTTGTTCTGTATGTGTGTTTTTAGATGTGCAAAATACTGTTTATAACTGCAAGTCTCTGAGAAACTGCACAGCTCACAATTTAACTTTGATGTGACTTGTTTTGTACAGGCTTGACTATGGTCTCTAATTAAATGTTTCTTCAGAGATGATTCAGTCCTGAAACAGCACACACAGTGTGCATAGACACAGGGAAGAGGATAGTCCCTTGCCTGATTACAGTGCTTCAGTTTGCAATGGACAATTAGAGTGCGTTGGTTGGGTGAGGAGTAAATACACTTTTGCAGGACCACCTCATTCATTTCACCACATAGTCTGCATTGCAGACTATGCATCCTGTGAAGAAAGAAGAAACATTAAATTTCTGTTTATCATCAGCACAATAATAGTAAAACAAACTGCAAAATAATAGAAAATTACTTTTTACTATGCAAAAAGATGTTAGCTTTCCAGATTTTAATGTATTCAGACATGGGAACACTTATTAACAGGTGTGTTCATGTGTGCGCATTCTCGTCAAATATCACCACTAGGGCTCGACACACGGGGAGCGACGTCAATCCCTCTCCATTCATTTCCTATGGAACTTTTCTTACTCCAGCCTCTGACGGAGACGGTCGCATTCGATCTCTCTCCCTGCCCTCCCTATCTCTCCTGCTTGCTGCTTGCTGTAAGAGCGTCTTTTACACACCGTCCGAATAAGAATAAGATTAAGAGCATCATGGATCTGGCAAACTGGGCCCTAAACACCACTGATCGAATTTTCTCCACTATGAGATCGGGGAAAGGGGAGCCTGTGTGTCCGAGTGGAACAGATCCCGTTGGATACGTCATCGATTCTTGGAACTCGTGGAGACCTGTGTGCTTCTCAGCTCTGGAGGTCGAGGACGTGGAGGACGTCTACATATTCGGCTATTTGGAAGCGATATCTCTTCTGTTTGGGCTCAGAGGATACCTGATTTACGGGGAAATTAAGAAAACCTGGGCAGCAGTTCGACATCAGCCGAGGCTGCAGACCCAGGTGGATGGGCTGAGCAGAGCCGTATAGACACAGACTCAAAGCCTGTTGGACCTGAGCCATAAAGTGGACGAATAATCCAGCTGTTAACGTGCTCGCAGGCGAGAGGGTTTAGATCTGGAGATAAGGTTCGGTTCTGCACGGTGAGGATGGTAACAAGTGAATTTGGATTATTGGATTTATTGAATGGTTCCCCAGTGAAACTGAAGGCTGTTGGAAAAAACAAGCAGCCTGTTCCAAGACAACATCTGCATTATCAGGAATTCAGCTCCCTCGCCGGCCTTGGTCTGGTAATCATTTCTCTCCAAGACAATGTGTGATGGTCGCTCTTCCCCTCAGCCCTCTCTGTGATCTGTGAAGCTGGATCTGGTGTACCACGGCCACTGATGAACTTCCATCACTATCAGCGAACTGTTTTGGCTAGGAGCTGGCATCTGGCTCCACAATGCCCCCACCCTCTCGCCTCCGTCTGCATCCCCTCCTGACCCTGACCTTACCCACCATATTGCTATCCAGGCTTTAAATGTGCAAATATGCTTTTGCTGAGGTGGTTTTTGGAACCTCGTAAGGTGTTCATAATGAATACAGTACGAGATGATTTTTTTTAACCTACCTATCCCAGTGTATCTCTTTCTGTTCTTCTGCTAAAGGTAGCACCGGTAAATCGGCTGCATGACCTCAGAAGTCTGACAGACTGATATATATTAAAAAGGAAAAATAATATATAATAAACACCGTATCCACTCACCCCGACTAACCCTTGGTTGATCAAATGTGGACTGACATTAGCTAAGTCAACAGGATTTGCAACTCAAAGCTGGCTAACCAGCGCGCCAACATGTACTGCCAATAACCACAACAAACTAAACATGAAATATACTCTAAAAATTGCAAAAATTGCAAAGAACAGATTTAAAAAACTTAGAAATACTTACTTGATTAAAACCTGCAGCTCGTCTTCTGAAGAAAAATGTCGGCCACGTTCTTAGCTAACTTTCAGATACAAGGGAACATCATATGACCATGAGGTTATATTAAGTGTGTATGCATGGTCCATGAAGTATGACCGCTGACCGCATTTTCTGCTGTTACTTGAATGTATTATAATGAGTTTTAAAGTATTTTTTCAAGTTGAAATTGCTGTAATTCATCTTAGTTAGTGGAAATGGGCAATGAGTTCACCCAGCATAATTACTTGAGTCCATCTGACTAAAGCCCCAAATCCCTTTTTACAGTGTAAGCAATAAGATCTGATAAAAATTCGTTGGAATGGGAAAAAACCTAGAATCCATATAGATAAATCACACCAGTCAAAGAAGAGAGGGGGTCTATTATTGCCAAACATGAAATATTACCATATTTCCTTTAAGGTTGCTTGACTTACAAGACATTGGGACAAAGCTGGTGCTGGACTAGTCAATTGAAGCACTCACACAAACAGAAACAAATAATGAGAAATAAAAGCAATCAACCCTATCTTAGAACATTAGAAAATGGTCTGGCAAGAGGTAAATAAAGACAGAGAAACAGACCATCTGTTGGTCTCTGTGGTTCAGAAAATGTGTCAGAATAATAAAAGCGACTTATTTGAAAATGGTAACTTTCTTTCATGTAACGAACTTCTGAAAAAAAATCCATTTAGAGAAAAGGGACCATTTTTGGAAGTATTTACAGATCAGACACTATATAAAAGCTACTGTTCCCACTGGCAGGGACAGAAGTGTAGTGGAGAGATACTGTACCTAAAGCTACCCAAAGCACAGCTTAAAGCATCAAAATGGAATGAAATGTGTCCTCGGACAAACAGTCATGGCTGTAACAATCTCGAGCTGATATAGAAAAAGGATTTGTCCTCTATAACAGATGAAAAGACGTGGGAGGGGATCCTTTCCAACACTGAAGAATGCATTAGCAAAGCCAAAGGCAAATTTACACAGTATAAAATAATTCACAGGTTTTACCCCAACAAGGCTTAGCTGACTTAACAATGATTGGAAATGTGGAAAAAAGAGTGGCAGCTTTATTCCTGCACTGTGGGAATGTTCAAAGGTTCTTCCTTTGAGAGAAAATTTTATAGATCCTAAAGGTAAATGGCTGAATTATGAACTTCCCAGAGCACCAAGATTATGTTTCACTGGAGACATAACTATGGTACCACATATAAACAAATCTAAGTTTTTCATTTTACAGACTGGTTCAGACTGTATCTCTCCAAAACACTGCTTCCTGAAGCCAGATCATCATCTTGCTGGAACTCAAGAGGAGATGACATGAGTGCTGAGCAAGAGTGAAAATCAGAGCAAGGATAGGAAATGTACACCATCTGTTACGTTGGCTATTGTGACGAATGTGAGGTCTCTGGTTAATGAGATGGACAAGTTGTGGGCACTGGTAAGACATCAGAGAGAGTACTGGGAGTACAGCGTGTTATATTTCATGGAGACATGGCTGCACAATGTCATAATGTATGACTGTTAAGGCCAACAGAGATGCCATGCTGAGCAGTTAGAAGGAAGGAGAAGGAACTGCAGGAATGTTTCTGTTATCTCCAGAAATTAAAGTTTTAGCTGTAAGCATGCATCCATATCCACAGTATTCCTGACTTTGTGCCATTACCCATAATTCATAGCAGAAGCCGATAGTTTACTTCTGTTTGCAGTGTTGTTTACAGTTGTGGGCTTACACACTTGCCGTTCATTGAAATATTTTGACACTGCAGTTTCTTTTACCTGGTGTAAATGGTAGCACATCGGAGGTGGATACATTGCTGGGATGTTTTAAAAAGCAGAGAGGTAACAGTGCCTCACCCATCACTTCTCACTGACTGGGTAGATGACATTATCAATTACCTTGTTTTTTCTGAAGGTGTTGATGGCGAAGAATCACGTAATTATAAGAGCACCAGATTACCTTCAAAGCAATAAAATCAATAAAGTAATGCTGAACAAACAAGGCAACGTTATTTTCTTTAAATCAGCTGTAGAGCCGAGCCAGAGCATCGGTCAAGCTAAGCACTTAGCATGGGTCATGCTAAGTGTCTTAATAAGGAACTTCATTGTTCACATGGACATTAACAATGAGATGTGGAGGGGTGTGACTGGGAGAAACATCCTGCCCAATCTGAACCAGTGTGGTGTTCTGCTATTGGACTGTGCTTGACAGTTTGACAGTCCAAAAATAAAAACAAATGTCATGTTGAAGGGTGTTCATAAGTGCATGTTGCACCAGGACACCCTAGATTACAGGTCAAAAATAGATTTTGTAGTTGTATCTTCTGATCTGTGCCCAAATGATTTAGACACTTGGATGAAAGCTCCATGGAGCCTGCACTGGTTCAGCTTGCCTATTTAGGAGCTGACGTCTCCTTTCCATCATCACAGCTTTCCTTGCAGAATTTTGTTTACTTGATGATGCTACCTTTGTTGACATAGAAAGCACAGACACTAACTGATCTCAGAGCAGCGAAAGTAGAGCCAGAAACAGACTGACTAGCATGCTAGTCTCCCGTCAGCCTCCCATCAAAATTAGATCAGAGGTCTATTCATAATACCCACATGCAAAGAACCAGAAAAAAGATATGCTGGGTTATGGAACAGATTTCTGCCAGAAATACTGTGCAAAAAAAACCTCAAAAAACATAACTGCCGTGGAATTAAACTCCTTATGTAAAAATTCAGCAACCCATGTGTACAGATCTCAGCAGCAAGTAGGCAAAGCAGGCTGCGAGAGTGTGTGCGTGGCAGATGGTGCACCGTGTTCTCACAGGTATGTCTGCTCTTAATGCTGAATCAGCTGAATCAGGCTGAAAGGAAATATTGTGATTGGTCACTTTTACACCAGAACCTCTGTAACTGACAGGCTCAGTTTACTGCGTTACACAATGACAGCAACATGTGGGTTTTTAAAACTGCACTTGGTTAGAGTTTGAAAAATGAAGTGAGCCAAATTAACTATTTTTTGTTTGTGTGTGTGTGTGTGTGTGTGTGTGTGTGTGTGTGTGTGTGTGTGTGTGTGTGTGTGTGTGTGTGTGTGTGTGTCTGTGTAGCAGTGGAATTACTGACAAGTATCAGTGGATTACTTTAACACCGAAGAAATCTTTAAAAAAAAACAAAAAAAACTCAGATTTGAAGGCAAGTTCTAATCTTGTACATTAAGATAAGAAATCCCTTTATCAAGCCCTACCTGGACTCTACCAATTATAACTTTAGGATTAGAGCTATAATAAAGATTTATATGGGGAGACCAGAGAGACTTGGAACAGAAATGAAACTAATTACGAAATGAGTTTGTGTGGAACCCTGTCTCACAACAACACAAACTTTTTATGCTAGTTATAATCAATTCACAAGTTTTTAGGGAGCAGAACATTTTTAAAAATAATGTCCATTTTGATTAGATATGGGCAATTAAAATGTACTTATATGTATACTGGGAGATATGGGACACAGGACATAGACATCAGTCACCTAATGTATTTTCTTAAGAAATAATAAGCAATTTTTTAACTATTATAAAAAATTGTCAAAAGAAATTACCATATCTAGGATGGCATAGAGTTTCAACATAATTACTACTTCTGTACTTCTTTTGTAGTGTTTAACAGGCCGGCTCAGGGTGTAAATGATCCTGTTTTTTTCCAGTTTCAGGTGGTGTGCAATAGCTTGAAAATTACAGTTGTCCTCCTCTTTCTCTTCTTTATCTGAAATGATATCAAGATACATTCTCTGTCAAAAATTATTTAATTACACAACAATAAAGCAACTTCCTTACTTTCATTCCTGATTTTCAATTAAAAAAAAACAAACCTTCAGAACTTTGGTGCTCACATTCAAAAAAAAAAAAAAAAAAGGGAAAAAAAAGATGTACATACATATTCCTTTTTTTTGTTTTAATGAGGATTAGCTTAATATATACAGGACTGTTTGTTGACTAAGAGATCAGGGCTGCAAGGTGTAAAATATTTAAAACGTGATGATCTCTTAAGATATATAAATCTTACACACACACACACACATATATATATATATATATATATATACACATATATACACATAAAGCAGCTGGAATGGCGTAGTGGTAACATTACGGTCCAGGGCGAACTTCCAGTAAGGGTCCCCAGGCTAGACCCCCCATGCTAACCAAGCCTACCTCGGAATATGAGCGAGAGATATATGAATGAAGCCATACCGGCTCGGACGTTGCCCGGATTAACAAGGTCCGTGTCAGGTGTTGAGGAACCAGGGCACTCTGACGATAAGTGGGCTACTGGAACTAGAAGGTTACGGCATAAGTGGACACGAGATGAGAACCGGGAACTGTTGGAATGCTACTACACATGTAACCCCAGCGAGAGGGAACAGGATTTGGGACCTATGGATTCTTCGAAACCCAACATCCACACTGACAGCGAAACAACTTGTGGCTCAGTGTTCCAACATACGAAGGTTGATGAGGTACAACACAAATGCTACGGCAAGGGGGAGCCAGGACGATAGGTCAGGGTGGAGATATCATCATCCCCACACTCTGAGATTGGGTACCAAGCCCCAATAATAACAAGAACACTGAATACCAGAGCAGCTGACCTGAAAGATAAGATCATGGCTAAGAAGGCACACTGGACCCCTCGTCACCGACTACCAAGGTGTGAAGTACTCTCTGAAGATCTACTGGAAGATGCGAATGCAGCACTACGGACAATCCCTACCAGTACCATCACTGAAACCAATCAGTTGATGTATATCACGGCAGCAGTGATCCTTGAGATGCTTGGCTATAAGACGAACAGCACTAAGGAGCAGTACTGAGGGAATTAATTATTGCAGATTTAAGGAATGTAAGGCTTACTGGGGAGCACACTGTCTTTGTTAGTTTAGGAAGTTGGAGAGGTGCAGTTAGGAGACTAAGAGTGGGGGTCGCATAACTGAGAGAGGAGAGCTGGCCTGAGAGGTAAACATATATCCTTATATGGGTTTTATGGCCCCAAACCATAAAGAACGGGGGCGCGCACAGACAGTCAGATTGCAGGGCGCTTAGGGGGAGACAACAGCATGAATGCGGTAAGGGAAGATTAATCTGCAATCTCCAAGCATGCTTGTGTTAAAATCTGCATTATTTTGGATCTCATGTATTATGTGTGGTGATTAATAAATTGTTAAAAATGAAACGGAAAGTCCGATCTCTGCTCTTTCATCACAAACCCGGGAGGGGAAAAGACGGTGTAAGATTAATTTCCCAACAGTACCCTCCATGGAAATGCAGAAACGTGGGATGAAGAAGAAAGCCGTGCCTAAGAAGTACAACGGGCTGTCAATACCTGAGGCCTTAGAGACTGTCAAGCAAACCGCCTGAAGAGGTATACCAGAGAGATAGAAGCCAGGAAAATAAACCGGATGTTCTCCACCGAACCATCCAAGGTATACTCTCAATGGCAGGAGAACAATATATTCACCTAGGCTGGAGACAGAGCAATACTGGAAGAGCATATGGGAGAAGGATGCGTCACACAACACCAATGCTCAGTGGCTAGTGGATCTAAGAGCAGATCTGAAACGAACAGGCCCCAGTAACCATCACAGTGGCAAACATCCAAGAAAGAGTCTCACACATGAAGAGCTGGACAGCACCAGGCCCTGATATGATTCACACCTACTGGCTAAAGAAGCTAACTCCACAAGCGCCTGGCAGCACAAATGAACCAGCTGCTAGAGGCTAAGACACACCCAGAATGGCTGACTGAGGGCCGGATGGTCCTGATCCCCAAGGACCCCCAGAAGGGACCAGTCCCATCCAACTACCAGATCATCAGCAAGACTGACTTTGGATACCGACTATGGAATGGAGCAAATATAAGCCACCTCCTGTACATGGATGACATCAAGCTGTATGCTAAGAGTGAACGAGATATCGATTCACTGATCCGCACCACCAGGATCTACAGCAATGATACCGGCATGTCGTTCGGACTGGAGAAGTGTAGTCGGATGCTAACTGAGAGAAGAAAAGTAGTCAGAACTGAGGGGATTACAATACCAGAAGGCAGCATTGCAGACATTGAGGACAGCTACAGGTACCTTGGAATTCCACAAGCAAATGGGAACCATGAAGAGGCCGCTAGGAAAGCTGCAACCTCCAAGTACCTGCAGAGAGTAAGGCAAGTCCTGAAGAGTCAGCTGAATGGGAAGAACAAGATTCGGGCTATCAACACCTATGCCCTGCCAGTTGTCAGATACCCTGCTGGGATAATAAGCTGCCCAAAGGAGGAGATGGAAGCCACCGATGTTAAGACGAGAAAGCTCCTTACCAAGTATGGAGGGTTTCACCCCAAATCCAGCACCCTGAGACTGTACGCTAAGCAGAAGGAAGGTAGCAGAGGACTAATGAGTGTCAGAACCACTGTTCTACATGAAACAATGAAGATCCACGAATACATCAGGAAGATGGCCACAAAGGATCGTGTGCTTAATGAGTACCTCAGGCAGCAGAAACCTGAGAAAGAAGAGGGCGAAGAACAGGAACCATCATGGAAGGACAGGCCTCTGCACGGCATGTACCACCGGCAGATAGAAGAAGTGGCTGACGCAGAGAAATCCTACCAATGGCTGGACTGACAGAAAGCACAGAGGCACTAATCATGGCCGCACAAGAGCAAGCTCTAAGTACGAGATCAATAGAGGCTGGGGTCTAGCACACAAGGCAAGACCCCAGGTGTAGGCTGTGCAGAGATGCCCCTGAGACAATCCAGCACATAGCAGCAGGGTGCAAGATGCTAGCAGGCAGGGCATACATGGAACGCCATAACCAAGTGGCCGGCATAGTATATAGAAACATCTGTGCCGAGTATGACCTGGAAGTCCCGAGGTCAAAATGGGACACGCCCCCAAGGGTGGTTGAGAACAACAGAGCTAAGATCCTGTGGGACTTCCAGATACAGACAGACAAACTTGTGGTGGCTAACCAACCGGACATCGTTGTGGTGGACAAACAAAGGAAGAAAGTCATAGTGATAGACGTTGCAATACCAAGTGATGGGAACATCAAGAAGCAGGAACACGAGAAGCTCGACAAATACCAAGGGCTCAGAGAGCAGCTGGAAAGGATGAGGAAGATGAAGGTAACAGTGGTAATCGGAACACTCGGGGCAGTGACTCCCAAACTGGGAGAATGGCTCCAGCAGATTCCTGGAACAACATCTGAGATCTCTGTCCAGAAGAGCGCAATACTGGGAACAGCTAAGATACTGCGCAGGACCCTCAAGCTCCCAGGCCTCTGGTAGAGGACCCGAGCTTGGAGGGCAAAAATAGACCGCCCGTAGGGGCGAGCTGGGATTTTTTTTTTTTTTTTTATATATATAGTTTTTTTTGCAGTAAAATGTAAAAAAAAATCAGCTCAGGAAGGTTAGATATGTATTATGACATAAAGACAGTAAAGCATTGCTAATGAGTACATATTGATGTTAATATTCTCATTAACTTTGTTGGGTCAGGATGACTTTGTATAATTTCTGAGAAAACTGTGAAAATGTTTGCAAGTCGTTACCTGTGGTAGTGGTTTCATTTGGAAGCTCTTGGTCAGTCTGAGGCTCTACACTGGAGGCATTTTCACCTGACAGGAAAGAATACACTAATTTCTATACAAGCATATGTATACACATCTCTTGCTTTGCATATTTTATCATAATATCATGATGCAACAATATACATAATTAATGTACAATTTCAGTTCTGAAAATGTCAGAATGTTGCATAAAATGTAAATGATAACAAAATGCAATGATTTTCAAATTTATAAACCCATACTTTATTAACATAATCTCAAAAGAGTCTCAAAATAATTGGGAAAATGGCGGACAAGATGGCGGCTGCGTGCTGAGACTCTCCCAAAAAGCTCAAATAAACCTTGGTATGTGTGAAAGACTGTTTGTAAAGAAGGACAATTTCAGTTTAATCCTATTTTTTGTCAATGCAAGAAACAAGGCAGTCGTTAGCAGCCAAACAATGACTGAAGTAAACAAGCAGCTTGGTGAAAACAACGCGGCCCTGACTAAAGCCATTGATGAATTAATGGCCAAATATTTTTAAGAGGCCGACGAGAAAGCTGAAACGTGTATCAACAGGCTTGAGAAGCGCATTGAAAGCCTGCTTTCAACATTATCTAAGCACATGGAAGAAATACAGACTATACGCTCAGGCACGACTCAGCTGAAAGAGCGTATGGCTGAGGCTGAACAAGCTGTCTCTCAGTGTGGGGAAACAATGCACAAATACCAGGCAAAACTTACACAAATGGAGGACGCGCAAGAAGAGACAACTTACTTATATTCAACTTAAAAGAAGGGGTTGAAGGTGCAAACACTCTGGATTACTTCCAATCCAACTTTATTTATAGAGCGCTTTAAAAGACAACAAAATTGAACAAAGCACTTTCCAGATAAAAGACAGCAATACAATACAGCACAAAAACAATACATAAAACATAATAATAATTTAAAAGGATAAACCATAAAAAGGAGTACTAAATAAAAATATAAATACAGTTCCCAAAATGACTCAAACTAACTAGAGACTGATATTTTGAAATGCCTCAGAGAAAAGGTGTGTTTTTAAACGTGATTTAAAGACCTCTAGTGTTGGGGACAGCCTAACATAGAGGGGAAACCCATTCCATACTTTAGGCGCCACCACAGAAAAAGCTCGCTCACCTCGGTGTTTCAGTCTCGACTTGGGGACAGCAAGAAGTAGCTGGTCAGCCGACCTGAGGGACCTTTGTGGGGTGTATGTATGTATGTAAGAGGTCTGTTAGGTATGTGGGGGCCACGCCACTTAAAACTTTAAAAGCAAACAATAACATTTTAAAATTAATTGTAAAATAGACAGGCAGCCAGTGTAGAGAAGCAAGAACAAGGGTGATGTGCTCGCATTTACGTGTCCCTGTCAATAGACGAGCAGCAGCATTTTGGACCATTTGTAAGCGTGACAGTGAAGCCTGGTCAATACCGACATAAAGTGCATTACAATAATCAAGACGGATGGTCACAAATGCATGCAATACCCTCTCTAAGTCCCGAAAAGATATAAACGACTTAATTTTGAAAAGCTGTCTCAGCTGAAAAAAGCCATTTCTCACCACTGCGTTTATCTGTTTGTCCATTTTAAAAGCTGTGTCAATTTTTACCCCAAGATTGGTCACAACTGTTTTTACACAGGATGTAAGCGGACCCAGGTCAGATGGAGGAACACCTGGGCCACTTGGCCCAATTATAATGACCTCTGTTTTCTTTTCATTACAGTCCAAGAAGTTCAGAGCCAGCCACGCTCTGATATCTTTAAGACATTCTAACAAAGGTCTAAAAGAGTTAGGGTCTTTACGCTTGAGTGGTAAGTAGATCTGACAATCATCTGCATAAAAATGAAATGACACATTATGTTTTCTGATAATGGAGCCAAGGGGAAGTAAATAAATACTAAAAAGAAGGGGTCCAAGGATGGAACCTTGGGGAACACCACATGACGGAGCAGCAGATGTTGAACAAAATTTACCGACAGCGACCGAGAAACTTCTGTCAGTCAGATAAGACTTGAACCACTCCAGGGCAGTATCCCTAATGCCAACGTAATGTTTGATCCAAGAAATTAAAATATCATGAGCTACTGTGTCAAAAGCCGCTGTTAGATCTAGAAGCACAAGTATGACTGAGTCTCCTGAGTCAGCAGTTATTAAAATATCATTAAAAACTCTCAAGAGTGCAGATTCTGTGCTATGAAATGCTTTAAATCCTGACTGAAATGTTTCAAAAATAGTGTGAGTATTTAAGAAAGATTGCAACTGTGAGGCCACTACTTTTTCCAAGATTTTTGACACAACAGGAAGCTTTGAAATCGGTCTAAAATTGGATAACAAAGAAGCATCCAGGCCAGGTCGTTTCAGTAAAGGCTGTGCCACTGCCTGTTTAAAGGATAACGGTACTTCACCCAAGGTCAAACTGCTGTTTATAAACCTTTGAATATAAGGTCCAATAGTGTCCCAAACCTCTTTAAAAAACTGAGGGGGGAGAATATCATTAGGAGAGCCTGATTTAATTTGTGTAACAATTTTCCCCAGATATGAATGAGACACAGGTTCAAAATGGCTAAAAACTGCAGGTGGAGTGGTGACAATGGAAGGGTCATAGGAAGGGGGTGAAATACGTGCTCTGATAGTCAAAATCTTGTCAATGAAAAAGTTTAGAAAAGCTTCACACTTTTCATCAGAAGCTTCCAAGCAGCTAGACTGTGGAGGGTTAAGGACAGAGTTTAAAATGCTAAATAAGACACGGGGCTCGTGACTGTTGTTATTGATTGCACTTGCAAAATATGCCGATTTCTGGTTCCTAACAGTTTTCTGATATTTACACCAGCTATGCTTTAAAATATCATAAGACACCTGAAGCTTGTCTTTTTTCCATTTCCGTTCTGCTTTTCTGCAATCTCTCCGAGCAGCACAAGTGACGTCATTAAGCCAAGGCTCAGACTTGACTTTTGGCCGCCTGACCTTCAGGGGAGCAACAGTATCCAAAATGTTTTGACAAATAGAAAAAAATTCAGCAGTCAGCTCCTCAGTGCTGGTGCAAGCGAGCCGCTCTGAATCAACCTCAAATATCTTATTAAAAGCAAGAGAAAACTGAGCCGCAGTTGAGGGTTTGAACACATGAGATACTGTAGGAGGCCCGTGCACAGCAATGGGACGAGGAAACGAGGTTTCAAATAAAACCGGCATATGATCAGAAAAGACAGCATCATACATTTTAACATTAAAAACAGGTAAACCATGAGACAAAACCAGATCAAGTGTGTGTCCATGTTCCTGTGTGGGACCTGTGACAGACTGTAAAAGGTCGAAAGCATCCAGAAGGTTTAAAAAGTCCCTTGCTAGTGGTTTAGTAGGACAACACACATGAATGTTTAAATTGCCAAGAATTAAAATCCTGGCATATTTTGGCCCTATTTCAGCCAGGAACTCAGAAAAGTCATTGATAAAGTTCTTGTGATATTTGGGTGGACGATAAATAACAGCGCATAGGACAGAATGACTTTTCCCAGTCTCAAACAAGTTCAGTTCAAAGCTGGAACAGCAGACAGACGACAGCTGACGACAATGGAAAGCATTTTTATAAATACTGGCCACTCCTCCACCGCAACCAGTTGTCCTCGGTGAGTTAAAATATGAACAGTCTGGTGGTAAAAGATCTGAAAATGGACTTAACTCACCAACACTTAGCCAGGTTTCAGTCAGACAGAGGAAATCCAGCTTATGACAGACGAAGAAATCGTTCAATATGAATGTCTTATTTGCTACCGATCTAGCGTTAACCAGGGCAATCCTAATAGGGTCCCCCGGGCCAGGGTCGGCCGTCCAAGGAACCTGTTTCAGTGTCCGGAGGCTCCGTGGGTTCACTCCACCGCTGCGAAGGCGAGGTGGAACAAAATGGGGCAAGTGGTTCACCTCAGCCGTTCCGACGACAGGTATCAGCCAGCTGCCAACGGGTTCCAAGGAGCGATGGGAGACAGCACGGCGGTGCAAGAATTTGAGTTCCGCCAAGATGCTGTGGGAGATTGTTTTGCCATTTCCAGATGACAGCATCAGGCATCTTTTTAATTTCACCAACAGAGCGCTGCGTTTACCCCATCGTTCGCAACACTTCCTCTTATGAGATGAGGCAGGAGTGCGATGCAGGTAAGCCGGTGTTCCAGGTAAAAGTAGAGGTCGGACAAAGGCCTGTCGGCCAGCGTTTTTCCTTCCCAATTCCTCTGTGACAAGTCGAATATTTAAGAGAGCTTGGCGATCATAAGTCAGTAGAGAGTCAATGTGGTTCACTAAAAGTGTCAATAGCGAGAACAACTTCCTGGATGGTTCCCCACATTGTCCGAGGCCTGTCCAGTGCTGATGGGATGTCACCGGCTTGGACGCTTGCCCGAACCTGGCACTGGGAGTAAGCCGCGGAGACCACGTCCGCTGATCGTCAGATGTCTCCGGTACACCGACAGGGATCGTATTCTTAAAGAATTCAGGAAAAATCCCCCTGAAGTAGCTAATATCCAACTACGGTTTGCTGCGGACTAGAGTGAGGACACTTCAAAGCGTCGGAAATCCTGTTATAAGGTGATGCACGAAGCTCGTACAAAGGGGTTTCAGGCTTTTCTCCTGTACCCCGCGACAATAAAGTTAACCAAAGGGAATGACAATCATCTATTTCAAGATGCAAGTAAGGCTGAGCTCTTCATCTCAGCTGTGGAGGACTAAAGTGCCTTCAGCGCAGTGACCTGTAGGGCTGCTAAGAGAGGCAACTTTACTTTGACTTGCTTCTTGCACTCATGAACTTATGGATTTTCAGTTTGTCAACACGATCAAAATTATGGGAGAGTGGTACTATTATGGTACTATTATGAGCGCAAACTTATTTTATGAATGGGAGGGTGGGGGGTGGGTGGAGCGGGGTGAGAGAGGGAAGGGAAAGTCGTATCACCAAGCTCTTGTTTCTAACCTGCCTTTTGAATAGTTTTTGTTTGGTATCTCATTCTGTGTTTAGTTGTAGCTTAAATGATTTAATTAAATTTTTTTAAAAATATAACACTGAATAGATCTGACATTAGAGAATATGGTATGTTTGATTTTGATAAAGACCTGGACCCTGATAGGCATTGGTTGAATTATATTTGTGACACCTGTAAATATTATACAGACTATGAATTTAATTTAAAGGTTAATTTAAGGGATATGCTGTCATTCGTTCATTTCAACATTAGAAGTCTTTATGCAAATTTCAACAAAATGAAAGATTATATTAGTACATTCACTAATCAATTCAAAATAATAGCACTTTCTGAAACATGGCTTAGTAATGAAAAGGATGTAGACTTTGAAATATTATATAATATATTTCAAATATATTATATAAATAAACCAGAAAAAGAGGAGGTGTGGCGCTGTATGTTGATAGTCATCTGAAATACAAACTTGTTGAGCAAATATCTGTCGCAGTTGAGGGAATCACGGAATATGTAGCTTTTGAAATAGACATGGAAAAAAAACAGGAATGTGATTGCTGCTTGCATTTACTGAGCTCAAGGTTCCAAAATAGATATCTTTCAGGAAAAATTTGAAATATACTTGATGCACTGAGTAATCACAAAATATTTTTAATAGGAGGTGACTTCAATATTGACTTTCTCAATCAGTCTAAATGTAAATTTACATCTGATTTTTTTTAGATGTACTAAATGCAAGGTCTCTTTTTCCTCTAATCACACAGCCCAGCAGAATCACTAGCTCTTGTGCCGCATTAATTGATAATATCGTTACAAATCAGGTTAATAAAATTGTTCAAAGTGGATTATTGGTAAATGATATAAGTGATCACTTGCCTGTTTTTACCATATATGACATGCAATCTGAGATATATAAGAGTTCCCATCAGCCCTCATATTTTACAGTGAGAATTGATAAAACAATAAATGATTTTAAGAGCAAGCTTTTACACCAGGACTGGTCACGTGTTTATGTGGCTGATGTGATTGTAGCATATGAAACTTTTTTAAACTGTTATATATCCAGTTATAATAAATGTTGCCCATTAAAGTTATCAAAGAAACCCTCTAAAAGTGATAAATCTTGGATGACATCAGGACTAATTAAAACATGCAAAAGGAAAAATAAATTGTATAAAGAGTTTATAAAAAATAAGACACCCAACTGTGTCGTATTCTATTCTATTCAGAACCAAGAAGTTATTTGCAATATGGAAAGCAGAATAATACAGTCCATGTTTCTGGGGGAGGTTCAGGAAAATGAAATTTTGTCTATCGTTAGGAAAAGTGAAAATAAAACATCTACTGACAGTGACGGACTCGTTATGACCATTGTAAAAAGGACAATTGACTGTATTATTAAACCACTAACTTTTATTTGTAATTTATCCATACAATCAGGTGTTAAAGTTGTACCACTTTTTAAAAACAGAGATATAGATCAGTTCTACAACTATAGACCAGTGTCATTGCTTTCTCAGTTTTCTAAAATTATTGAAAAGTGGTTTGCTCAAAAATGAAATATATTTTTAGAAAATTATAAATTAATTAGTAAAAATCAATATGGCTTTACACCAAAAAGATCAACAGCTTTAGCATTATTTGAATTAATACAAAAGATTACATCTGCAACTGAGAGTAAGCTATACACAGTGGGCGTCTTCATCGACTTGAGGAAAGCATTCGATACCATAAATCAAAGTCTGTTACTGTCTAAATTATACAACTATGGAATCATGGGTCCAGCTCACCAATGGCTTGGTTATCTTAACAACCGACAGCATCAATCCATTCTCTTCCGCTTATCCGGGGCCAGGTCACGGGGCAGCAGCCTAAGCAGAGAAGCCCAGGCTTCCCTCTCCCAAGCCACCTCCTCCAGCTCATCCGGAGGGACCCCAAGGTGTTCCCAGGCCAGCCGAGAGATATAATCTCTCCAGCGTGTCCTGGGTCTACCACAGGGCCTCCTCCCGGTGGGACATGCCCGGAACACCTCACCCAAGAGGCGGCCAGGAGGCATCCTAGTCAGATGCCCGAGCCACCTCAACTGGCTCCTTTCGATGTGGAGGAGCAGCGGCTCTACTCCGAGCCCCTCCCGGATGGCCGCACTCCTCACCTTATCTCTAAGGGAGAGGCCAGCCACCCTTCGAAGGAAACTCATTTCTGCCGCTTGTATTCGCGACCTTGTTCTTTCGGTCACTACCCAAAGCTCGTGACCATAGGTGAGGGTAGGAACGTAGATCGACCGGTAAATCGAGAGCTTTGCTTTTACACTCAGCTCCCTCTTCACCGCGACACACCGGTGCAGCGTCCGCATCACTGCAGATGCAGCCCTGATCCGTCTGTCAATCTCCCGCTCCCTTCTCCCGTCACTCGTGAACAAGACCCCGAGATATTTGAACTCCTCCACTTCGAGCAAGAGCTCGTTCCTGAGCCAGAGAGGGCACTCCACCCTTTTCTGGCTGAGGACCATGGCCTCAGACTTAGAGGTGCTGATTCTCATCCCGGCTGCTTCACACTCGGCTGCGAACCGTTCCACTGCGAGCTGGAGGCCACCACCTGATGAAGCCAACAGAACCGCATCATCCGCAACAAGCAGAGATGAGACTCTGAGGCCACCAAGGAAGAAGCCTTCCGCCACCTGGCTACGCCTAGAAATTCTGTCCATAAAAATTATGAACAGAATCGGTGACAAAGGGCAGCCCTGACGGAGTCCAACACCCACAGGAAACGAATCCGACTTATTACCGGCTATACGGACCAAGCTCTCACTGCGGTTGTACAGAGACTGAATGGCCCACAACAACGGGCCAGACACCCCATACTCCCGCAGAACCCCCCAAAGGACACCCCGAGGGACACGGTCGAATGCCTTCTCCAAGTCCACAAAGCACATGTTGACTGGTTGGGCAAACTCCCACGCACACTCGAATATCCTTGAGAGGATAAAGAGCTGGTCCAGCATTCCACGACCAGGACAAAAACCGTATTGTTCCTCCTGGATCCGAGGTTCAACTAACGGACGCACCCTCCTTTCCAGCACCCTGGCATAGACCTTACCGGGGAGGCTGAGGAGTGTGATCCCCCGAATGTTGGAGCACACCCTCCGGTCTCCCTTTTTAAAGATGGGGACCGCCACCCCGGTCTGCCAATCCAATGGCACTGCCCCAGATCTCCACGCGATGTTGCAGAGGCATGTCAACCAAGACAGCACTACAACATCCAGAGCCTTCAGGAACTCAGGGCGAATCTCGTCCACCCCAGGGGCCTTGACACCAAGGAGTTGTTAAACTGCCTCAGTGACCTCACCCCCAAGTGATGGTCAAGTCATCTCCCTTGTCCCCAGACTCTGCTTCCACTACAGAAGGCGTGTCAGTGGGATTCAGGAGGTCCTCGAAGTATTCCTTCCACCGTCCGACTATAGCCTCAGTTGAAGTCAGCAGCACCCCACCCGCACTATAAACTGTGTGAGTGGAGCACTGCTTTCCCCTCCTGAGTCGCCTGACTTTTTGCCAAAATCGCTTCAATGCCGTCCGAAAGTCTTTTTCCATAGCCTCACCGAACTCCTCCCACACCCGAGTTTTTGCTTCGGCCACTGCCTGAGCTGCATTCCGCTTGGCCTTGCAGCTCTGACAACCGACAACAGTTTGTTCAAATTAATATTCAAAAATCTGAGTTAAAAATGTAATATGTGGAGTTCCTCAAGAATCCGTTTTAGGCCCATTACTTTTCATTTTGTTTATTAATGACCTCTGTGAAGTATCCCAAATAGTATCCAAAATGGAAATAATTTGTCAGACATTTGCGTAACCATAAGTTCAGAAATGGTAAAAATTAAGAAGTGGTTTGATGAAAATAAATTATGTTTAAATTGGGAAAAAACAAAATCTATGATTTTTGGTAATTGTAAAAAGAATGAAAAGTTAAGAATAATTATTGAAGGTACTGATATTGAAAAAGTAAAATAAAATAAAATAAAATTTTTAGGTGTTATTTTAAACAAATTAAACTGGAAAGCTCAGCTGGGAACCAGGTGAACCAAATTATACTGAGGAGACAACGGGAAGCAAAACTGAACGCAACACCCAGGGACCAGATGACTATCAAAATAAAACAGGAAGTGAGACGAAGGAACAAAGACGCAGACCTGACACAGAACACCCAGAAACACAAGGAACTAGAAAATCAAAACATGACCAAACCCCACAACAAAAGAAACCCAGAACAGACAAAATAAAACAAAAATAAAAACACAATTGTGCCAATTGAAAATGTTTACAACAAAGACATGGGACTGCTGAGCAGCTAGAATCCCATATCGGACACGGTAAAACACGCAGTAACAGATATGACCGTGATATGTAAAACCCTTGAACTGAGAGATGTTGTGCTTTCTTTGCCATGTTTGTGTGTTGATACCATTTGTTAAAAAAATACAGTATGTAAACTCAGGGATTTAGACATAATACAAAAATACCTTTCTCATGTACATAATGTGTGCGTGTTCAAGTTGATTTTGACAACATTTAGTAAAATAATAGTACCTCTGATAATGGTCTCATTGGTTATTTGTTGATCACCATCTTGTAGCGCTAAACTGGAGCCACCTGACAAAAAAAAAAGAGTAAAAAATCTTCAACATAGTTCAAACAGACATTTGCAGAGTGCGTCACATTTGGAAAAATCCAAATGTCATATACAAAGAAATTATGATATAATTATACATACCTACAAACATAGATACATAAGTCTAAATTTCACTGGAAGCCAATGAAGGGAGGCAAGAGTAATGTTAATGTTTTCTTTTATGCAGGTAATTTAAACAAGAACAGCCTGTGAAAAATGCTTCTTCATTACAAAGATTGGAATTTTAAAGAAAAAGGGACATTTATGTCTCACCATTTCTGTTACCTACACACACTGCACATTAAACACTTGATTCGATTTTGCCATGGGGTTTCTTTCAGCTAGAATCTTTTTTGTAATGCACTAGCGTTTGTTTCAGCAGCACGGTGGCGCGGTGGTTAGCACTGCTGCCTCACAGCTACAATAACATCTGGAAGGTCTGGGTTTGACTCCACTGTGTCCCAGCCCTCCCTCTCTCTCTGTGGAGTTTGCCTGTTCTCCTGCGTGGGTTTCCTCCCACAGTCCAAAGACATGCATAGGTGTGGATGGTTGTCTGTCTCTCTGTGTTGGCCCTGTGACAGGCTGGAGACCTGTACAGGTGTACCCTGCCTCTTGCCCTATGTTAGCTGGGAACCTTTTGGCTTGCAAATACCAACCAAAACTCCCAGCATCCTATTTTACAAACCAATCCTCTTTTTCCTTTCACCAATCCAGTTGATTCTCCTGTTAAGTTGCTTATACAAATGAACAGTTAACAATGATTTTTATTTTATTTATTCATTTTTGGCACAGTACCTGCAGGTTTTTCAACATTTTTTAAGTATAAATCTCTAAAATGCACATTAGGACTGTGAAACATTGTGAGCGGTTCAGTCAGTAGATACAAGTATATTGTATATTTCCAGATATTATCTTAAAGGCTGATTTAGTAAACTACACAGTGATATAAAATATTGTATTAATTTAATTTATTAACTTATTTATTGATGCCAATGTCTCATATTTACTGTCTAGTTTGAGTAGCAAGCAGTCCTTAAACTGATTTTTTTATCTATTAGAATAAAAAACAAAGTGTTCCTGAATTTAAATAATTAATAATAATAATAAAAATAGCAGAAATGATCACCTGTGTTAAATCAGACAGAATAATCTTAGCTTACCTATGAGTAAGAGCAGGAAGAAGAAATCTGTGATCATTTTTGCTGTCAGAGCTCTGTAAACACGTCCGTCCTCTGTGATGTCTGCAGATGCTTCCTGCTCTATTTATGTCTGTTAAAGGACTTTGCCTTACTGTAGAAGAGGGTGGGGTAAATGAAATGACCAATGGGCCAGATGGTGGGCAGGCATGTTTGAAGATTATTCAGCTTAATAAGTCTCGCCCCTAATTTAGACACAGAAAATGCATTTGATAAAGTAAACTGCTCATTTCTATGCAGTACCCTGCACAGATGTGATTTTTGAGAGCTGATCATCCACTGGATAAAAACACTTCACCCAGGGCCACAATAACCACAAACGGGGTCACATCACAGACATCTGACACTTCCCAGGGGAACCACACAATGATGCCTTCTCTGTCCATCTTTAACTCCCATATTCACTGAACCACTTGATGCAGCATCAGAAAAAATAAAAGAAATAAACGACAAGAATACACACAACAAAGCCTTTATATGCCAATGATTTATTATTATTATTATTATTATTATTATTATTATTATTATTATTATTATTATTATTATTATTATTATATCTAGAGATCCACATATCTGATTACAAGAAACTTTCAGTATAACCCGGGATTATAAAATCTCTACATACATAATCAGGTGGAATAAATTAACAATCCTGCCACTCTCTGAGCTCAGGACCCTTCCCCCCCGCTTCACACTGGCAACAGAGATTTTAACTTCAATTACAGCCTCTTTTAAAAATGCTGAAAAATATTACAAATGCTGGATCAGCCTTGCATTATCTTTGTCTGAACTGCAACAAATGAAAATCCTGCCTCAAACTAATTATTTACTCTTAGTGCTCCTGATAACACTAACAGACAAATAGCTCAATAATTTAATTCTTCTGGGAAATAGAAGACATCACAAACCCCTGAAACCACCCGCTTCAAATGTTATTAGTCCATTAAATGAACATTATTAGCAGCTAATAACGTTCATTTAATGGACTAATACCATTTGAAGCGGGTGGCTGCAACAATGGCAAAGAGGTCATTTCTTGAGAAAGTTGTTTATCTTAATCTAATTTTTATAATTATAGTAAGACTTAGTAAGAAAATAAGTATTAAAGATCAAGTTTTAGGGTTTAATTAGCTTTACGATGATGTAGATTATTTTATTGCACATCATAAAAGTAAAATATATTTTAGAAGAAGAAACAAAAGTTACAAAAAACAAAACAAGACAAAAAAAAGCAATATCTAACACGTAAATAATTACGTTCTTGTAGAAGAGGAATATTATGGAAAAACTCAAACTCATATCAGTTTGAAAAATTTCTCTAATATTGAAGGAGAGCGTCCGGTGGCCGGGCCTTATCCCATGGTACCCAGCCAGTAACAACCCAAAGAGACATGGCCCTCCTGTAAGCCCACCTCCTGTAGGAGGGGTCGTAGGGGTCGGGTGCAATGCTTTATGGTTTCTTTCTCTGACACCATTATCCAAGTCTCTTCAGCCAGTTTCCTGTCTTGGTGGTACACGGTTCTGTCTTACGTTGCCACCTCTTTATCCGCTCTACCTCCTCACACAGAGGGGGCATAAGGGGGTGTGAAGGTGTTGAGATAGTATGCAGATTGTAGACAGGGAGCAGAAACCTGAGGATTTGGAATATCTCTGAGTCACTGGCACAGCCGTAAGAACAGAACTGGCCAGTATAGACGTCCCGTGAATCTGATGGTGATTTTGTATGCAAACTTTCCTTTTTTAAAGAAACTTTCCATAAACATGTTCCAGAGGCTGTGCATGGATTTCCAAGCTTGAATCACATCCGTTTTTAATGCAGGGCCACCTGAGGGCCCAGAGATCACAAGCATCCACTGCTGATTTTCAGTTCTCCATATTCTCTCAATCCTTTGCTATTATATACTGTAGATGATGACACTGAAGAAATTGTTCCTCAATTTGTTGATGCAGATTTTTACAAATTAAACCTCTGCACATCTTTATTAAGAAATTTACCAAATGCTCTTTTTTATAACCATTTCTAACCGTTTTCATTGGACTTTTCCAGCCTTTTGTTACCACAGCCCAGCTTTGGAGACATGCTGCTGCCATCAGATTCAAAATGAACTGATCTTTTTCTTAAAGTGGTACTTTTTTTCTGTTTATTCATTTGATGATTTCTATATTCTGTGTATGTTTGTATGTATACAAAGTATGGGATGAATTTTTCCCTCACTCATCCCTATATGTTTTCACTATGTTTCTGTCTTTTTAATGGCAGCGCCTCCAGAAGGGGGGCAGCATGGCCACAGTTCACCTGTCTCCCCATGTTTGTTCTGGTTGTCTTCTTGGATGGTGTTCTGTTAACTGTAATTTCCCCATTGTGGGATCAATAAAGTATAATCATATTGTATTGTGAATAAAAAGAGTTGGCTCTGAGATGTACAAATCATTGCATTCTGTTATTCACATTTTTTACAGCATCCCAACTCTCTTGGATTTGCTTGTCAATGCTGATGGTAAACAGTCAGTAAGTAATTGCTATATATAGAACCTCAATCTGTTTAACAGCACATAAAATCAGTACATTTCCTCAGTGGCTCTGCTAAAATCAGGATGTGGGTAAAAGCTTTCAAAAGTTTGCCAGAAGATGTAAGAAGCAGGGAGGTGGAGAGACCACAGTTTAGTGCTCCATCAGGAGAAATCATAGATTGAAATGATTAAAAAGTAACTGTTTTTTTTTTCCTGTTGTAATCAGATCTAAACAAGCAGAGATTGTTTCCTAATAACAATTTTTAAGTTCACTTTACTCTGGCACTTACTTTCACCTGGACAATTGCACGCACTTTAGTCAGTTTCTGACATTAACAGTTTTACCTAGCTTGCTGGGTAAATATCCATCCACCCATCCACCCAAAGCAGAGAAGCCCAGACCTCCCTCACCCCAGACACCTCCTCCAGATCATCCTGGGGGACTCCAGGACGTTCCCAGGCCAGCCGAAAGATATAATCTCTCCAGTGTGTTCTGGGTCTGCGCCACGGCTTCCTTCTGGTAGGACATGTCTGGAACACTTCACCCAAGAGGTGCCCAGGAAGCATCCTAGCCAGATGCCTGAACCACCTCAGCTGGCCCCCTTCAATGTGGAGGAGCAGCGGCTCTACTCTGAATGGCTGCACTCCTCAGCCTCTCTCTAAGGGAGAGGCCAGCCACCCTGTGGAGGAAGCTCATTTCTGTTTCTTGTATTCGCAATCCCGGTCTCTCCGTCACCACCCAAAGCTCATGACCATATGTGAGGGTAGGGATGTAGATTGACCAATAAATCGAAAGCTTCTCTTTCACACTCAGCTCCCTCTTCACCTCGACAGACAGGTGCAACATCAGCATCACTGCAGATGCAGCCTCGATCTGTCCGTCAATGTCCAGCTCCCTTCTCCCACCACTTGTGAACAAGACCCCGAGATACTCCTTCACCTGGGGCAGCAACTCGTCCCTGAGCAGGAATGGGCACTCCACCCTTTTCCAGCTGAGGCCTCAGACTCAGAGGTGCTGATTCTCATGCCAGCTGCTTCACACTCAGCTTAAAAAGATAATGAAATATAATACTTTTCATTACATCTACATATAAGGTTGGTAACAAAAGATTCTTTCAAGATTCCTTCTAACAAGTCCTCTAATCTGAATACTGATGTTATTTTTTCCAGCAACTCAAATGACCCATATTCAATTTCAGTTCTATTTTATTTACTTATAATAAAAATAACAAAAAACATTCACCTCAAGCTGCTTTATATTATAAGGTAAAGACTCTACAATAATTACAGAGAAAACCCAACAGTCAAAACGACCCCCTATGAGCAACTGGAGGTAATGCCATCCAGAGTAAATATCTGATTAGACACCATGTTTCTAAGATTTTTAGGGCTGAGTACAATAACTTCAGTTTAATCTAAATTTGAAAGCAGGAAATTAGAGGTCATCCAGGTCTTTAAGACATTCCTGCAGTTTAACTAATTGGTGTTTGTCATCTGGCACTGGAATAAATTCTCTAAAATACAGTACTGAGGTAATAATATATTTGCATTTGACACAGATACAAAGAATATCCTGAAGAATGCACAAATGATCTGTAGCGTTTTGGAGAATTCTACATAATAAGACTGGACCCTGAAAAAAATTCTTATTCCAGATTACAGCCGGTTAATTTCTGGATTATATCCGAACTCTTTGCATAGCTCTGTAAATGAGCAAGACGTGGCTATGAAAAATCCCAACTTTGGATATCCATCTGTGAAATATACATGAAATAGCCCAATATTTTTATCTGCTGATGATCTTGTCTTTGCATATTAACTTTATCTTGTGTTACATATGCACACAGCATGTATTTAACGACATTTACAACATTACTGTGATGCATGATAAGAAATGTTCATAAAATTTTCATTTTATGTTACATCATATTTTACAATATCAGGGAAAAAAATACCAAATTTACATCTGCATGTCTCTTATGCTGACAAGAGGACCAAGAAGAAAAAACCCTTTTGGACAGACATTTAATTCACATCTAGAAAATACAGATTTAACGTGGGCCACACGCAGTACTGTTACTAAACAAAAAATAAATAAAAACAAAAACTTAAAATCCATATAAATTTTACTTCCACAACCATGCATACACAATAACAGAAAAAACAAACTGTTTCTAAAAAATGAAGCAAGTTTTCATTAACTAAACTGATCATACTGATCTGTGTTTGTGTGTGGAAATGTGTAGAAGTTGTTACAAGTCTTGCTTACATACAGGTAAGTTAGGATATGTGTGCATATACTGGATGAAAAATAGATCTGCCTCAAAACAGGTCACATGAACATGAAAACACATTAAATCATTTTTTTTTTGCCAATAACTAGTTTGAAATGCATTAACTGACAGTTGCCGCACTACAGTTCACACATTTATGATTGACAGAAAATTAATCTGAAACTATTTTGAACATTTAAAGATTTCAGTGATTTTATTTTCAGAAAAGAAACAACAACACGACTGGTTTCAGCTCCAGAGTGAAAATGCGTTACTTTGGTGTCTTAACTGAACAATAAAGTCAATTATCTTCATTTTGGGACAAAACTGAGCATTTAAGGACATTTCTTTATTTATGTACCAAACAACTAAATTAATCAAGGAAATGATCGAGACAATTTGATCATTAATTGATGAGAAAAAAATATATATTCAATTTCAGCCAAAACAAACTGCATAAACTAGAAGCAGCAGTGACAAGAAGAGCAACACTAATTTAGGACTTGATTAAACTCTCTCTGGGAGGCTGCCTCTTGGTGGGCACCCTGCTGTGTCCCATCCTGCACGAGTTGGTTTCTCCTGGCAAATGTGTAACATTTGATTGAGTCTGGTGGTCCTCCACTCAAGCTGGCTGACCATCTCCTGGTCACTCATCAGGTATCAGGATGTCTTTAAAATATCTGCTGTACTCCTCATTGAGCACGTGCCATGCTACAGCCTTGCATGCACTCAGAAGCAGAAACATTTTAGGCAGTACTGCTCGTACCTCTTTGGGATTTCCAGAGGTTTGCAGTATTTGTTGGGAGCATTAGATTATTACCCAAATTTCCCCTCTGTGGGACAATAAAGGCTGTTGTTTCTTCTTCTACTTCTTCTAAGTTGTGGCTAAAAGAAACTGTGAGAGGGGAAGTATTTTTTTTTTTTTAGTAGTATTGGTTAAGTGGCAGTGGTTCTAACAGAATAAGGCAGCACACACTAAGAAATAGAGGGACAAGAATGGACCTAAAAAGGTACAAAGGCTGTGTCGCTCCAGCTGTGCCCTAGTGGAGTACAACATTGTACCTCTGAACCTTGGAATAATTTTGTACTTTATTGTCTGTACCTTTAAAAGAACATTTCTGTACCTGTAGTGACAAATATGTACTTTTATATACAAGTACAAAACTGTACCCATTAAAAAGGTACAAATTATGTACCTGATAAAGTACAGCTGGAGTGACGAAGCCTTTGTACCTTTTTTAGATCCATTCCTGTCCCTCTATTTCATAGTGTGTGCTAGTAAGAGATGTTAAACAGTGGAAGTCTAATTTTATTTTCTCCCATACAAAACAACTTTCAAGAACTAAGAAAACACATAAGAAAACACATTCTCAGTGGTGGAGAAAGTAATCAGGACCCTGGTCCAGAAAGCAACAAGCTCAGATTAACAGCTGTGAGGTGGCCAACTCGGATTTCATTTCCAGAACAGCTGATCAGTTAGTTCAATCAGCTCTGGGTATGTTGACTGTGAGTTAAGCACATGCAGAAGTATTGATTAATGGAGCATGATTCCCCGAAGCTTTAATACGGAGAGTGGTGAAACCAAACTGATTTCTGGTGATTTATTGAGGGATCAATACAGCACGAACAGTCTCTGTACTGGCATTGACCACAGAACAAAACAATAGCAGCTCCTTTACGCTCATTGTGTGGATACAATCTCGTTCTCTTAGCTGTGTGGAGTTCCCACCACCTTTTAGGCACCAGCAAGATAATAACCAGCATCATGAGCTTGGACACGGCTGACATTTCACACACTCTTTGTACAAGAACAGTTACATACCCAAGAGGTTCACAGAGGCTTTTAGAGTTGAAACACAAATTTCCATCACATTGGTGACCTGTACAGGGTGAACTCTTCCTCTTGCCCTATGACAGCTGGGATGGGCTCCATTTGGTGTGAGATATTTATCAGTGGGTCTAACGGTCAGACCTCTAACACAGAGGATGGCACAGCATCCACACAGTGTTAAGACAGTTAAAGCTCCAATGACTCCTGTCATGAGTGACAATAACAAATCTTCCCATTCACTAATATCAGAAAAATATGCAGATGTTAAATCAAACAAACAAGCAAACAAACAAAAAACAACAACTTCACTTCAAGTGCACTGAGGTCTGAGGGGTCTTCCAGGAATAATGTTGCTATTTTCCCTTTGTGACTGTTTGTCACAGCTGTGATTGACAGTGATGTGAGGCAGACAATCTGAGTTAGCAGATATTTTGGTACCTAAAGAGCTATGAAAAAATTCTAATTGCTAATGAACAAGAAATGTTTTTTTGGCGGGTGGAGGAGTAGTGGGTGTTAATAAATTTGGCCAGATTTCTAGAAATGAGAGCTTCTCCATCCAAAGTAGGCTGAATGCTGTCTCTCCTAACAGTACGAAGTTTTCCCCAGAAACCTTTCCAGTTATCTATAAAGCCCACATCATTTTTTGGACACCACTTAGACAGCCAGCAATTCAAGAACATGCAGCTAACCATGTCGCTCCTCATCCAACGGGGGAGAAAACTACAGTCTGAGATTGCTTTGGCAAAGTTAAACACCTATTTGATATTAACTTTAGTGACCTCAGGCTGGTGTAACAAGGTGTTATTCCTGCAGACGGGGGGGAGCTACCAGCTCAGGTATTACTTTAAATAGCCAATTTTTTTCTTAATATATGTATTCCCATATATTAATATTTTATTATTATATTAATATAGCACAAGGTTCACTTAGCTTTGCACAAAAGTAGAAAGAGCTGCTTTTACTTCCTTACTTTGAATACATTTCATACCCTGTACATTTTTTACTTTTATTTGAGTAAAGCAGTTGACTCAGTACTTCAGCTTTTCCCGGGTTTTAGTATTTGTACTTCTATCTAAATGAAAAATGCCAGCTTTGATAATAGTGAAACAGTCACTGAATTATGAGCTTTTTGTGGTTGTTAGGCTTAAAGATCCCAACTTTTCTTTCTCAACAAAGTGGCGTTTACAGCTGATTCGACTAAAGAACCCAGAATTCATACAGTATAGTGGAACAAAAATAGACATGTATTTTGAATTAAATACACACGAAGCCTCTGCAACTGTGAGATGGGAGGCCTTTAAGGCAGTGGTCCCCAGCCTTTTTTGAGCCGCTGAGGCCCCGGGGCAGACCCAGGACGCAGTGGAGAAATTATATCTCTCAGCTGGCTTGGAAATCCTTTGGGGTCCCCTTGGGTAAGCCGGAGCAGGTGACTTGGGAGAGGGGGGTCTGGGCTTCTCTGCTCAGGCTGTTTCCCCTGCGACCTGGCCCTGGATAGAAGATGGATGGATGGATGGATGGATGGATGGATGGATGGATGGATGGATGCTGGAATAAGTAACTGGGTGGGAATGTTTTAAAAAAAAAGGTTACAGAAAGCAGGTTTAATTAACAGAGTCTAAATCACAATGCAATCTCACATGAAAGAACTTGTATTTGAATACATTTTCACATACTACTTGTCCCTTAAAAACTCAAACTTTTGGTTTAACATTTTTTCTGTAATTGTCTTTTTAAGTTTGCCAATAGTATGTAAACAACAGTATTGTTCAACATATGATTAAAATGAAGAGGAGGGCTGCCCTGTACACTGATGATTTTATTCTGTCTGTCCCCTCCTCCTCGTTCTGGACTTGTCCTCCTTACAGATCTCAAACACACACATGAGTAATGCTGTCATGGATGAGTTTGTGTATCTGCTTTATAAAGGCAGTATATTCAATGAACTTGAAAATGATCCGTATAAAATAACTGGTGATCAGTGACATCTCTAATTGCAGCAACAACAAAATGTGTATTATAACAGCATCGGTTTCTCCTAATGGAGCACTTAACTGGCTGTGTTTTTCTTGTTGTTCTCCTCACACTCATATCACTCATGTGTGGTTGATGAATGTGTGAATGTCTAAGAGTGTTTGAACCCACATCCTCGTTGATAAGGAAATGTGCAGTTGTCCAGATATATTTCAAAGTTCTGTGTGTTGCAGTGACTTATGACCTGCTGTGTGCAACTTTGTTTGGATCTAAACAAATACATCTGAACACAAAATGTGGATCCACATCTTTACTATCTGGATTCATCACAAATGCTCTAAAACATTGTATAGATTCTTGTAGCGCACACTAGTTGAACATGAATGACATTTTGTCTGTAGTCCATCCATTCATTTTCTTCTGCTTATCCAGAGCTCGGTCAGCCGCCTGAGCAGAGAAATCCAGACCTCCTTCTCCCAAACCACCTCCTCCAGCTTATCCAGGAGAACACCAGGGTATAATCTCTCCAGTGTGTCCTGGGTCTGCCCCGGGGCCGCCTCCCAGTAGGAAGTGCATCAAACACCTCACCCAAGAGGCACCCAGGAGGCATCCTAATCAGATGCCCGTACGACCTCAACAGGCTCCTTTAGATGCGGAGGAGCCATTGAGCCATTTCTGGATGGCTGCACTCCTCACCCTAGGCCCCTTCAGTGGAAGTTCATTTCTGCCACATGTATCTGCAGTCTTGGTTTCTTTGGTCGCTGACCAGAGCTCACAACAGTACCTGCGGGTGGGAACATAGATTGACTGCTAAACTGACAGCTTCTCTTTTATCCTCAGCTCTCTGTTTACCCCAATGAACTGGTACAGCTGCACTGCAGTTGCAGCCCCGATCCATCTGTCGATCCCCCGCTCCCTTCTCCCCTCACTCGTAAACAAGACCCAGAGATACTGCGGGGAGTGGGCACTCCCCACTCCCCACTTAAGTCTGAGTGGCCTCAGACTTAAGCCTCTTTCCCACCAACAGGGTTCTGGAGCCGGTGCCAGTATTGGAACCGTTAGGTGGGTTTTCCACTGCAGAAGCACTCGGTGCTCGGCTGAAAAACGGGTTCAACTCGGGCCCCACAAACTAGCTGGTCTGGAACCAAGAACGTGTGAGGAAAGCAGCAGAAGGGCGTGACTCTGCCGTCTCAACATCAAGTTTTCTACCATATTACATGTGTATTACATTAGAAAAGTGAAGCGATTTTCACAGCTGTGAATTAGGTTGGGCTCTAAGGCTGAACTTGCTGCTTTGTATCAGTTCATATCACAGATAAAAGGACACAAACTTGTCGTCTTGCTCTAATCTCTGTCTGTGTTTCCCTCTGTGCTGCACACAGATGCTGCAGTAGTTTGGTTTGGACTCTCAAACGTATTTACAGCACAAGAAAGGGGAGCGTGTTGGAACACGTGATGGAAGTGATGGAAGTGAGGAAATGATGTGAAAACTTTTATGAACCACAGCAGCTTTTTACAGTTTTGTTATTTTAACGGCTCTGCTGCGAAACAATGACTGACCACGTGAAATGGGGGTGGGGGGGCTGTTTGTGTGACACAGAAAAGAAGAGGACCACAAAGCTGCCCTCTGCTTTCAGTGCAGACTGATGCTCTTCACCACAGAGCACACAGCAAACACGCTCTCACAGCATGAACACTATTGTTAGACAAACCAGGACACACTGCGGTGTCACATTCAGATACTGAGGTAGACTGGAAATAATATTTATGTGTCATATAAAAATTGAACAGCTCTGTGGTGAAACAGCTGCAGCTGAAGTGTTTTTATCACAAACAGGATGCTGAACGACTGCAGAGCTGTTAGCTTCAGTTACACACAGACTCACAAACACACAGTCAACACTCAGTGAACACAGTGTGAAACTTCACACATGCATGATCACAGCTGATCACAGTTACACAAGTATGAACTTAAAAGTTGTGATTTTAGGTTTGAATCAGTTCAGGAAAATGTTTCACTGTTGCAACAATCCACATTTTTACACTTCTGATCATCCCTCACATGAATAATCATAATGTCCTCATAACCCATTATATATTACAGTAATACACAAATTTACAAAGTGACGAGTGGATAAGAGAACAACAGTAGTACAATTTTAGCAAGAGAAATTTTTAATGTATGAATATTTTTCTTTTGGTTACAACAACAATTAGCCCACATAATCCAGCTATGCTCATAATGCACTCTGTCAATAAATGTTACCACTAAAGCTTCAGCAATGTTCTTCTTAAAGCAAATGTAACCACTCAGCATTAATTGTGCCACCCTGAACCCACACAACACTACCTCTGCTGATTGGCTCTTGATGATTTGATGTTTTGACGACATTGTACATGACGTGAGTGATGATGTCATCAGCTCCAGCTACATCTTGATCTGCTGAAATGATCCAAAAAGAACAATAATAGAAATTAAGTATCTATACAGTGATCACATTTAAGAAAGTTTTTTACTGATATCATAATGAATGTAAACTTTATTCTACTAAAGAAACTCATCCATGACGGATCAGGAAGTCTGAGTCTCACCTTCAAAATTCCTGTGAACACATCGTCTCACCAACAGAACCACAAAACAAACTGATCCAACAGAGGAGATCACAGAGAGAAAAAGGGATGTAGGTGGAGGTGTGGATGTAGGTGGAGGTGTGGTGGTGTGTCTCTCTAAAATAAAGCAAACACAGTCATTAAGTTCTGGTCACATTGTGAATGTTGAAACCTGCAGAAACACAGACAGGTGAGTGTGTCACCTGTGACAGTGATCCAGCTGGATGGAGACTCTCCATGACCGCTGATGTCACACTTGTAGAGGCCTTCATCAGACCTGGAAACATGCTGGATGGTCATGTGACCTGTAGGCTGCTTCCTGATGAGGGAGCCATCTTTATAGAAAGCAGCTGGGAGGTTGGAGGGAGTGGTCTTTGTTTGACAGAGCAGAGTGACGTCATCTCCCTCCATCACAGGGAGGACAGGACTCTGCAGGATCACTGATCCACCTCAACACAGAGACAAACTACAGCATTTCATCCATTTACACACAGCTTCATCAACACTAACTCCACACACTCAGCTTACCAGAGACTGTGAGCTTAACCATGTTACTGATGGCACCCTCTCTGGACTCACACCAGTAAACTCCACTGTCCCATGACAACATTTGAATGTTGACACAGGATTTCTTTGGCTTTGCCATCTGATCTTGACACTGAGTCCTCTGTCGTTTGCTTGTGTTTCTCCTCAGAGTCCATCCAGCAGAGCTGTCGTCCTCCTCACAGCTCAGAGACACAAAGTCTCCGTTAAAGACCTGAGAGCTGCTGGGACTCACAGTCAGAGGAGCTGTGAGGGTTACAATGAAACATGAAGCCAAACAGGTCATATTAGTGAGCATTTATCAGGTTGAAGCTGTGACAGAAGAAGGTTACTGACCTTGGTTTGTTGTGCAGCTCAGCAGTGAGATCAGAACTAAAGAGAAATGACACTCAGGTTGGTTTGAGGTGAACACAAAGAATAACTCCACACAAACAGCTGACAGACCCACAAACTCGTCTCTCTCTGATAGATCTGCTCATTTGCAGTCATACCTCAGATGAAATCTGTCTCTGGAGCTTGAAAAAAGGCGACTGGACTGCTTTTTTTTTTTCTTGAAGATGTTTCACCTCTCATCTGAACTGATCTTGTGTTTGGACGTGTGTCCTTAGAGAGCAAGAGGAGAAAGAGGAGTAGATACTGTATGCACTTTTGTTGTTGTAAAGTTTGTAAAGTATTAATGTAGTGTAAGCTGTCCAGTGCAGTGAAGAGTGCTCGGACCCCTACATTGGAGAAACCAAACAGCTTCTTTACAAACAAATGCTACAACATAAAAGAGCCACCTCGACAGGACAAGACTCAGCTGTACATCTGCATCTGAAGGTCAAAGGTCACTCTTTGAGGATGCCAGTGTTCACATTTTGGACAGGGAAGACAGATGGTTTGAAAGAGGAGTGAAAGAAGCCATCTATGTCCACTGTGAACAACCATCATTGAACAGAGGAGGTGGATTACGTCACCAACTTTCCCCCGCTTACAGTGCTGTCCTGAGCTCCCTTCCCAGACGTCTCAACCCCCATTCACACCTTTGTTCCAGTGACCTCAATAGGCCACAGGAAACAATGGAGCAAAGTCCTATATTGGTTTCACCTGAAACCACTGATTGTAATGACCCACACCTCCCTTCACACCTGGGCACATGTGATTATGCACATTCACAACAGAGGGTCATAACCACCTCCAGGCGACTACGCCCACAGGGGTTTAAATACCTGGGTATCTCCACCATTTTGTGGGGAACTGAAGAAGCCTTTGGGATGAGAGGTGAAACGTCTTCAAGAAACAAAAAGAAGTCCAGTCGCCTTTTTTTCAAGCTCCAGAGATACTCTGACCTGGAGGACTGAGAACCTGCACACATATCTGCAAAGTCATGTTGGAGCAACAACTGTAGCATTAAGTAGCTTCTGGCTTCTTCACTATTCAAAAAGGGTCACCACAGCAGGGAGCTCCACATGTTTGATTTTTCTGATTTTTGTACACCTGACGTGTCTTCAAAGGGATTTTTGTCTCTTTCCAGGATCAAACTGCGGCTCATTCACTTAACTAAATGTGTAAACCACTACACAAAAACCATTATCTGTACTATTAAATATAATTCAAAATAAATCAATATTCAATAATTAAAAAAAAAAACTTCTTGGCGGGGACAACATCTAATCAGAAATTTATCTATTCCCAACTGGGGAATAGATAAAGAAAAGAGTCAAAGGAGGAAAACCACAAGGTTTCAAAGACAGGTTGATCATCATGGTACTGACAATAAATATCTGGCAGAGAACAGAGCACCACCCAGCCCTTAATGAGACCTACCATGAGCCTGATGGGTTATCTAGGAGCAGATGTGGGAAGGAAAGCCAAGAAAGACAAACTCCGCCCTCAGGTGGGGCAGAGAGCAACACCAGTCCGCAACTCCACCTGAAGGGGGGACAAAACCCCAAATCTGCCAGGATCATAACAGGCCAGAGTTTACTGCTAGAACCAGTGAGCTCATGTGTTAGAAGGTCATATGATGGCACAGGCCCGGGAAGAAAAAAGGACAACCTGGAAGAAGGCACCCCAATTTCCCACACCCCCACACAGGGCAGGGAGTCAGGTATCAGCTCTTTAAGACTGCACCTCTGAACAGTTTCTATAGTAAGCACTAGGCTGCCATGTTGCACATCTGATGTTTGAAGTTTAGTCCTGAGGGGAACTCGATCTCTTCGTCTGTCTTCTTCCTCATGTGTTTGCAGTGTGAGTGTCTTGAAGTGATCCTGAAGCACTCTCAGGCTGGAACAATAAAAACAGATTGTTCAAAGTGCAGAGATGCACACCTCTCGACAGCTTTAACAGCTGCTACAACAAAACACAGTTACGGTGGCAACTTATATATTAGAGACTCTCATTCCAAAAGCACCAAGAGTCCAGTGTTCAGAGGGTGCATCACTGCAGCAAAATTCAATATACAACAATGTCTTCATTTCACTTTTCAATTCAATTCTGGGTTGTTACAATGAATTAAATAAAACAGCCATGCTTTTCATCTGAAAATATAAAATTTAGTAAAAAGCATTTATCAAAAAAGCCGTTACAGATGCTGTTTAATGCTCTTTTTCCACCTGACACGGTGCACAAGGCTGGAAATATTAACAACTTTACTGTTTAACCAAACAGTTAACAGCAGATTGAAGCCTTTAAATAATGACATTTGCTGCGTCTGTTCCAGAGATTTGATGCTCACACGTTAAAGTCACAATTCTTGCTTAATGATAAAACGTTAATGTCGTAATCTGTAGAGGCACAAAAAACAAATAATAATAATAGTGGTTCAGCCTGTTACTAAAACAATTACTGATTGAGACATGAAGTATATTTTGTTCTCTCTCTGTCTGACTTCTGGAGGAGTCGTTTGTTTGCTCATCAGTGGCAAAGATGACTTTGTATCTGCTGGGATACTTAAGCAAAAAAAACAGGTGGATGTTACAAAGTGTCAAATCAAATCTATAAATTCTTTGATTTGACAGGGTGATCTGAGGCTCAGGTCTTATGCCCTGTTCTCTTCACCTATTTAAATGACTCACACCATGAGAATAAGGATGCATGTTTAATATTTCAGTTTGAACTACAACTGTCAAAAATATGCACATTCAGAACGAGCTGAAAGGTCTGCACACCAACAAAAATACCGACACAGTGTAGTAGTGTAGTGTAGTGTTGAGTGTACGTGTGTTGAACAAAAAACTAAAACTAAAAAAGTCTTTTGGTTGGAGCTCCAAATTTCTGTTAAATAATAATTTAGGCATAAAACATACTTCTACTCTTTTTCATTTCCATTATTGATTTCCAAACAAAAGGTTTTTATTAAGGTAAAAAAAGGCCATGAAGAAGAAGGGCCAGTTTTCCTGTGGACCATGAAACACTATTTTAACCTGTGATGTTCCAAACGGGTTCTTCTGCTCTGAGTCGTACTTTGGGAATCACACTGTTCCAGTACTGGGCAGAAAAAGGAAAAAAAAAAAAGGGGGGGGGGGGGGGGGGGGGGGGGGGGGCAGCAGATCTAATAAACATAAACCCTTTATTATAAGTTGGATTTAAAAACAGCTGACCAGTTGGAACTATTGTTATAAATACTGCATCAGTACTAGAACAAAAAACTAGTGTTGTTTACCTGGATAATTATTTAATTAATTTATTTTTTAACCTTTATTTATACAGGTAGTCCCATTGAGACTCAGTGTCTTTTGCAACAGAGACCTGTTTATGATGCTGAATTCACACCTGCTTTGGCTTCAGTAAGAAGAAACATATTTCTAGTGTTATAACATGTAAAAAAAAATAAAATAAAAAATAAGCGATTATGCTAATTTAGTAAAAACCATGATGGGAAGATAGTGTAAATTTGTTCATCCAAAACAAGGAAGGATTAACTGTGTGGAGCTGGATTTAAACCAAAGAGTTGGAGGAAATGACAGAAACGTCTCCTTCACGGTACAAAAATAAAGCTTTAAATATTTAAGTATCTTAACAAGCTTATTCATTTCTATGGCAGCCTGCAGGGTGCACCCTGCTTCATGCCTTCTGACAGCTGGGATAGGCTCCACCCCCACCCCCATGAGTCTGGCCTGAGTTTTTGCAGTAAAACAGCTTCAAGTTATGTGTTCACAGCATTGCAGGCCTGCAGTGTTGGCCAATGAGACTCACTGCTGAAGTTAGTGAGGAGCCAAGGCATTCTCCTGTGTGTGTGTGTATGTGTGTGTGTGTGTGTATGTATAGAGAGATTATTGTCAATGTCCTATTTAATTGTTTTTTTAAACTTGCACATTGGAGACTGGTCAAACGCAATTTCGAACTTCTGTGCTAACCCTGTTACATAGATTTTTGACAATAAAGTACACTTGAACTTGAACTTGAACTTGAAGCCTGTTTCATACATTTGCATTTTTCTCTAAATTTGCTTTTTGCAGCACCTGCAACCTTTGCTAAATCCTTCTGGGGGGTTTTAAGATGCTCCCAGAACAGATGAGATCCTTCAGTTTTCAGATTGCCATTGAACTGTTTAGGTTTAGGGACAGCTTCTCATCAGTAAGGAGCCCTGGGTCTGCTGCTGTGATGAGTTTATGATGCTCGTGATTATGCATAAGCATGTTGTTTAGCCTGCAAAGGCCCACTGTAGGTTTATCATTTCTGTGTGATTGCCTGTTAGAGTACTGCTCCTCCTTTCTCACTGTTTAATCTTTTTAAATAGTAATGAAACAGAAAAGTGAGGCTTTATGTTTAAGATAAACAAAAGGTTTATTTATAACAATGACACTTTAAAGTAACTGTCATGTTGTCGTGTATTTTTATCTTTTTGACATCAGTATTTCTATCAATATTTTTATATCATGTATTGTTACATATATTAATCACACACTCCAAATTAATGCTCACAATATACATTATCCATCCATCCATTCGCTTCCGCACATCCTGTTAAGGGTCGCGGGGGGGCTGGAGCCTATCCCAGCTGTCACAGGGCGAGAGGCAGGGTACACCCTGAACAGGTCGCCAGCCTGTTGCAGGGCCAATATACATTATATGTCACCTATATTGTCACTCACACACTGGAACACTGCATGCTTTAGGTGAGTGGAAAAGGCCTGAGGTCTGCTCTGCCGCGGCCTGGGATTTTTCCACTGGAGTAATGCTAGCCCCCACCTTTTTGAGGAGCTTCACCTTTTACACAGTGCACTTTTGACCCAGCTTCTCCCGAGGGGAGGGCGAGTAGCGAGGAGTGTGTCCTGGAAGGGAGGGGTAGAGGCGCACCTGGACTTCGGGAGGTGTTTTTGCGTGGGAAAGTCAGGGTGTCTTGCTAGCCCCCGTGATCGATTCATAGAACTGTAGCCTAAGGAGCATCTTAATATGTCCCCTACTCCTGATAACAGCAAGGGGAGGTGTGAGAGTGGGCTATAAAAACCGCAGCAAAGTTGGGAGGAGAGCGCTCTTCTTTGCTCTTCCTCTCCTGTGTTTGCAGCGGCTGCAGGCTCTCACTCCCGAGAGGGCTTCTGTTTTTTATACTCTGTTAAACTCTGGACGTCTGCTTCTTTGCTTTTCTACCACCCTTGAAACAGCACCAAGGCACTCACTCTCGGGAGAGCTTTTTGCTTTCTTGCATTTTGTTTAACTTTTTGCTATCTTGTACTTTGTTTAACTTTGTGCTTCAATAAATCCTGGAAACGAAACCTGCTCATCTCCAGTGAGTTTTTGTAAGGAGTGAAGTTACTACAGGGGGAGAGAGCCGCAAATAAAACCCGACAATGTACTGCTGTGGCAGGCAAGGCAGAGGACCTCAAAGCAGGACCTCAAAGCAGGACCCCAGAGGCAAAAGCTTCACTTAGAATTTAAGCTTTATTAGCTGCAGTATAACAAAGGACGGGAGGCAGCAGCGCAAACAAGGAGCTAACAAGAACACAGACAATATATACACACTAGGTAATGAGGGGAGCGACAACAGGTGGGATCGATGCTGAACATAATTACACTGATGACCAGGGAAGCAAAACAAAACACAAGCATGCAGGACAGAGGAACAGGGCACAGTGGGCCAACAGGATCATGTCAGTAGCACAGAAGCTAGAATAGGCAGACAAGTGTGTTATTGTTTTATATATATTTTAGCAGTCTGTGTTAGTGTATCCACAAATCACAGTGCTAAAGCAGAACTGCATGTTAACAGTTTTCATTAGTATCCATCAGTGCATCAAACATTATCAGACAGTCTTGATTACCTGAAATCATCTACACTCAGACTCTGCAGTGTGTGTGTGTTGTCAGTGTGTTCAGTCTGTGTGTGTAATTACACTGTAACAGCTGATCTCTCCATGAGGATCAGTTTGTGTGGTTCAGGTTTGAGCTCTGTTATTGGCTTCTGTGTTCTGCATTGTTTTAATATACACAGAAGTAGCAGATCCATTAAAAACACTGAAGGTGAGTAAACACTGTAGTTCACACTGACAGTCTGAACAGGTCTGATGGTGATGTAATGTAAGCATCTGGGAGCTTTCTGCTCTGTGATTGGCCGAGGAGACCTGAAAGTTAGGTGTGAAGGCTGGTGCCAGTGTACCTGATTATGGGAGTGGGTGTGCTCTGTGGTGGTGGGTTTTAAGGCTGGGCCATTTACTGACGCAGGTGCTTCTTTTCAGTTTTTTTTTAATGATTGAGTGAGATGAGATCTAGAACTACTGCAGGTTCAGTGCTTCCACATTTTGTTAACTGAAATGTGTTTTTATTATATGTTTGAAATGTTTTTGTAAGTGATGGTTGTGCTTGTGTTTGCAGTGATGACTGAAATGACTCTGTTATGTTTGCAGGTTGGGCTCCTCTGTGTTTCTACCTGCCCAAAGACACTAAAGGGAAGAATCACTCTGAAGCTGCTGCTGTGCATCAGGCAGGCAGCCTCTGACACTCTGTTGTTGTTTCCATCTTCTGTGGATGAACAAAGCAGCTCCAAGAAGAAGCAGAGCAGCAACGATCAGACCCACGATCAGACCAGCGGATCCTCCATCCTCTGTGGTTCCTCCAGGCTGACCTGCAGGTAGAAACAGGTGTGAGGTGTCAGGTAAATTGTGAGTGAAGAACAGAACATTAATTTTAACAGTTATCAGGTTCTTAATGGCAGAGGATCCCTCTGTTTGCTCACACAGCCTTCCTTTATTAATACAGCAGAGTGATTTTCCTCTCACACATTCACACGGATGCTTTGCAGCAGCTGAGCTGCTTTCTGTCATGTCTTTAACTCTTTTCAAATATGAAAGAGGTAGCCCCTTAACTGGCAAGGGCCCGGTGACGGGCCGTTTGTAGTCTCTTTTATATGGCAGGCTAGACCCGCCCATTTTTATTGACACTACATTCGGCCAATAATGTAACTGGCTGCACCAATCACCTGACAAAGCTACGTGACGCCCTCTGAGTAATATTGGCTCTGGGAAACCCATTTCTTAACATTATTGGCCGAATGAGGTGTCAGTCAAAATGGGCGGGTCTAGCCTGCCATATAAATGCACTTCATTCGGCCCGCGGACCAGACGCAGCCGATTAATAGGCTATGAAATGGGTTGTTCAGAGCCAATAATAACCAGAGGGTGTTATGTAGTTGTTTCAGGTGATTTTATTTGCTGCCAGTTAAGGGGTTAAAGATGACGATTGGTCAGATACTGATATTATGATCCGATAGAGCGGATATCAGCCTAATGGCATAAGTGCAGCCAGATAACAGAACATTACTCTGGGTTTGCTGAGCTTACTTAATAGTGCAGGGCACAGTTGCTTTCTACAAAGTCTCATCAACAACATCTTTAGAAACAAACATCAACAACCAGGAAGCAGCTTCACCTCTGATCACAGACACACTGAACTCTGCTCACTCACCTGGAGGAGGAACTACTCTCAGGTAGATGATGCTGATGAGTCTCATAGGTTGTCTGACACCGTGGACGACGCGACACTCGTATGTTCCATTATCAGCAGTCGTCACATTTCTCAGAATCACAGACACGTCTCCATCCTTCATCTCTCTGTCCTGCAGATCCACCCGGTTCTTAAAGGACGGATGCTGGTGTTCTGGATCAAGCTGCTCATCTCGGTACATCAAGACATACTGTCCCTTCAGGTCGCGCCTCCTCCACTCTGCCACTATGATGTTGTTGTTTGGAGCTCGACATGTCAGAGTGACGTTCTGTCCAGACTCAGCTGTGATGGTTTTCTGGTCTTAAAAAGGAAACAGCACAGAGCAGAGAGGTTAAAGGTCAAAAAGAAACTGTTCACGTCTACAGCAGCCAATCAGACAGAGGGGAGTAAAAAAAAAGAAAGACCGCTGAGCTCTGCCAAAGTGGAACAGATGCCACATTTCCATCAGTCACTTTCCATTACTCGAGCCACTCAGCACGACTCGACTCCACTCAGCACGGTTTGTAGGCATTTCCATTAGTACCTGGTACTTTTTTAGTACTCACTCAGATGGGGTTCCAACTGATCCGAGGCGAGTGAGAACAGCATGCCACTGATTGGCGAGGGAGTGTCATCACTAGTTGAGTCATGAGAGCGACTCCTTCACCAGAATCAACCGCACCATTTTAAAACCCAACAGTACAAAACTGGAGACACGCAAACTGACACAGTGGTTGAAGGAGGAGGTGCAGATGTTTCAGTGCTGGGTGGGAGATGAGACGAGAACTGAGAACGTTTATCACGAGGTGTCCGAGCTAATGGCTGCTCACGGGTACCATCGCACAATTCAGCAGTGTAGACAAAAGCTAACACACTTTGAGTCGCCTACAGTTTATATCAAGAGACTACTGCCCACGTCGCTCCACCACACTGAGGTGGTCCTCAAATGTAATGGAAAGAAAACAAGACCGCGACGAGTCGAGTCATCAGTAGTTGAGTGCTGAGTAGGCAACTAATGGAGCCCAGCAAGACCCCCCCCCCCCCCCCCCCCCCCACACACACACACACACACAGCGATTAAGAAATGACATCAACAACAAAGTAAAATAAGCAATTTCAAAGATCCACTTTTCTCTCATGTCAGGATGTCCCGACCATGAGCTCTAAACTTTTATCATCAAGTAAGAACAGTGAAGGAACCGTACAGAGGATCCCATGAAGCCGTCATGGCTGCCTGAAACGACGTGACACTTCAGACAGGGACAAACCAATCGAAATAACTCTCAGATCAATAATGAAGATAATATATAAACGAGGCTGACACATCTTCTTTATCTGGAAAGGAAACAACATTCAGGTCTAACAGGTAAAGCTCACCTGCACTGACAAACACAAAATGTCGGACAACAGGAACATCAAGCTTAAAAATGCGGGCAGTTTTCTCCATGATTTCCGATCCTGCTGATCTGCTTTGAGTGAGTTTGTTGGATTTTCAGTGAATAACAGAGAACCTGGTTTATAATCTGACTAAATTACAGCACATTTGAAGTTTACATACACTGACTGAACCGAGCTCCTTCGAGACCTCCTCCTTTTTTTTTTTTTTTTTTTTTTTTTAGCCTGTCATGTCTGGCGGATCTCGCAAACAGAACTGTGATCTGAAAGCGTTGTTGTGCCAAACATATTTGCTATTTCAAGGTGAGCTCTATAGGTTCTCTATAGGCTTCTCTTGTTAGTGTGTGACCCTTTATTTTATTTGAATTATTTTTAGCATACTGTGTGATGAATTTTGCCAGAGCTGACAGGCTTAGGAAAAAGAAAAGAAGAAAGGAAAAAGGGAGAGAGAAAGAGAGAAGGGAAAGAAGAGAATAGAGAGAAAAAAAATAGGATGAATAAACCAAATAATTAGTCACTTGTTAAACATAAAAGATACTGACAATACTTGCAAAATAAAAAATTGTGCGGGGAAAACAAAAATTGCTTGATTACACAGACCAACCCTTTTGTATTATAATTATGTGAGTATTTGTGTTTGTGTCATGAAATGTACTTACCAATGAGGGCAGAACGCCGCAGCTCTGCCCATCAGAAGCTAGAGGCAGGCAAAGAGAATCCCAGGGAGCCCAGGCCACCAGCAGCCCACCAAGACCTACGAAGACCCGCGGCCACTCATTCCAAAGACAACCGCACACCCACCCCAGCAGACAGGGGAGGGAGGTTTTGTACGGAGCCCCCCCAGTCAAGGAGCAAGGGCACCAGAGAATCCGAGGCAACGAGAACCCAGCCCCCCCCAGCGGCCAGCCCCCCGCACGGGCCGGTAGCAGGGCCCCAGGGCCCTGGCACCCGAGGACTGCCCGAGCCCCCACAGAGCCCCCCCCCCACGCCGAAGAGGCCAATGCAGCCCTGCGCCGCAGCCCCCAGGGGAGCAGGTCACCACCCACGCCAGAACATCCAGCCCCACCCAGGAACCCGGAGGTACCCACACCCCAGGGGGGCAGGGGGGAAGAGGCAACCAGCAAGGAGCGGCCAGGAGGCAAGGCACAGGCCCAGACCCAGGTCCAGCCAAACATACAACCCCATGCACACCCACAAGCACACCCATGTACACATTTATGCACAAATACATATACATGCACATGCACATACACACTCACTCATACATATATAAACATAGATACACCATACATATACATCCACTCACCCACCCATACTCACGAAGACTATGACAAATACAAAGACACACATTCATTCATAGCTACCCACCCTCTGAAGATGGGGCGAGTGGAAACCACCCCAGGGCCAACAGTGACCTCCTCCTTTTTTTCCTGAGATGGTTGCCGTGATTGTGCGTCAGACGTAGACGAGAGTGGGATACATGTGTCTGCGTACATCATTTCTGTTTAAAATAATTAAAGAAATTCATAACTCGTGGGGCTTTATTCTGTAAAAAAAAAAAAAAAAATTTGAATACCTTGTTTAGTACAGTTAAATAGTTCATATTCTTGTATAATTGGATAGGTTGAGTGTAGGAGCGAGGAGAACCTAAAGCATCTCTGAGGGTTTAACAAACTGAAGGTCTCTCCAGTAACGTGAAGCTTTAATCTGCTTCAGTTGGATTAACTCGTTAATCCAGACTTCAGTCAGACATCCTAATAGTAAATAAGTGCATTTATTTGTAAAGCACATTTAAATCCAAAGTGTTTCACACTAATATAAAACAGAACAAACACATTCACGATGTTCACGTGAAATAGTGTGACAGCAACAATGCTGAAAAACATGATTTTGAAACACTTACTATTGTTTTGAAGGCATCTGTGAAACCCTCAAAGGCTCTTCTAATCATCGTAATGGAAGAAAAACAAATGATCCACAAAGGAAAATTATCCACAGAGATGCAAAAGTTCAAAGGTCACCATACACCTGTCTGCCTCCTTAAATTTGATTCCACTGAAGCAAAAATGGTTAAAAAGTAAAGTAGCTCAAAAATTTAAAATCAGAAGATAAATCTGAAGGTAAAGTGCCCTTCAGCACCTGAACTTTGAGCCACCAGTGAACAAATGCACCACTATACACTAGTTATAGTGTATAGTGTGAATTACTTTTTTTATTTTTATTCTTCTTATTTATATGTGTGTGTTTATTAGGTTGCAGGTACAAAATACATTTCACTGTGCATTGTACTGTGTATAACTGTGCATGTGACAAATAAACACTATCTTATCTTATCTTATCTAGTTTCCTGTCTGCCTCTTTTTCTTAATGACACAACAACCTGAACCTGTGTGACAGCAGCCCCACAGCAACACCGTCACAGTCTCATTGCTCTTCTCCACCTGCTGGCTTTAACCCTGTTCATGAAAATTACAAAGACAGATTTTCGTTTGTTCCCAGACCTGCTTGATTTGTTCATTTAGTTTTGTTTTCATCAGTTTCCTGTGAAAGTTAAAAAAAGAGAATCAGTTTGTTTGGTTCAGTCTAACCTGAATGACTGGTTCATCATGGCCACCGTTTGTTGCTGCTACAGGTAGAGAGTGTGCTCACTGATTGTCTGATTGTAAAGTGATTTCATGCCATTCTCAGAGCAGTCAAAGCAACTTTTAATGTGTGTGATGTTTTCCACATCTCTACAACACTTTGTGTCCACCAGGGAAACGGACCTCGAAGCAAACTTGGCTGTGGCTTCTCTTTGGTACCTCACAGAACAGTAAACAACCAAAACTTCTGCTTCTGCTTCTGCTTCTGCTCCCTTAATCAAGTGGAACTGATTATTAGGTCCTGGCTGCTGCTTCTGCCTTTCATTTCTGTTAAATAAATCATGACAGAATTTTAATGAGTTTGATGCTCCATCAACCTGATTTTGAGACTTTGAGTGATGTTTATTTTTTCCCCTGATGAGTAAAAGCTTAGCTGAAACAGCATGTCTTGTCTTTTGCACGTGACTGCAAAATGATACACACACATGTAAACATACACAGCATTCACACAAATGGAGGGTGAAAAAAGCTGGTAGTTGCGTCTGATCCATCCATGCAGCATGTGACCCCTCCTTGAATCCCCACCCGTTGTGGTGGAGGTGTTTGTGAGCTGAGTTTTCTGGAGCTTTCAATCTGCTGTAACAAACAGGTCTGAATTCACCTGCACTGCAGTGTTTATTATTCAGACTGCATCTTCTTTTTGAAAAAATCATTCACAGAACTCGTACAGCGCTGCTTCTGCTCGGCTGTGATTTAGTAACAAAGTAAAACTAAGATTGTGCAAACTCCTCCCACACAAAGAGCATTTTCCACACACAGCAAACAGACTGTGAGTCTGCATGACTGGATCTGAGTTTCACTGCCAAGAAGCTCCTGAGCTGACATGTTTGCATATTTCATAAACATGTTGAGACCGGTTAGCTTCAGCTTACTTCTACACATACGTGTGTAAAGACAGTTGTCATGATTTGTAGAGCCTCCTACATTATATTTAGCTTTTAAACCAGGAGAAACAGGATTAAACCCTTTCATGCATGAATAATGAGAGACTTCCCTTCCTCCTACTCAGTCAAACAGCACATCGCACGCAAGTAGGGTCTTTTTTGTTGGGGGGGGGGGGGGGGTCACAGCTCACTGCACTGCATCATCATCATCATCAAGCATTATTTATCAAGCACTTTAAAAAGCCACAGCAAATACAAAGTGATGCACACCAAATAAATAAAAATATTAAGAGAAGAAAGCAAACAATTAAAAATAAATAAACAAATACTGTAAACTGTAAAACATTAAATAGGTAAGATCAGTGTCTCATGCTGGGTTGAAGGCCAGAGAGTATAAATAAGTTTTAAGATGAATTTTATAAAATAGATAGTGAAGGTGATTGTCTAACGTGCCAAGGCAATTCATTCCACAACTTATTGGCAATAATGGAAAAAACTCGGTCCCCTCTGAGCTCCCGATTAGATCTCTGTATACGTAAGAGCATCTGATCAGATGACCTGAGATCTCAGACAGGAGTGTAGGGACAAAGCAGTTCAGAAGGTAAGGTGGAGCAAGGCCATTTAAGGATTTAAAAACAAATACAAGGACCTTAAAATGGATTCTGAAGTGCACAGGCAGCCAGTAGACCAGGACCAGTGTAATATGCTGTCCTTTACGTTTTCCAGTCAGGAGACGATGATGCATGATGTCCCACCCCTCCTTTTTTTTTAAAATTACATCATACGGCTCACAACACATCATAGTACAAATAGGGCCTTGGGGGGCAGGTATGTCAGACAGTGGTTAGTGGGTGGAGCTGCTGTTCACTGCTGCCTGCTCCTCAATTTTATTTACAGCTTAGACATTGAGGGCCTTGGGGGGGGTGGTGGTGTGGATGGGCGCTGTTGTTCAGTGCGCATGTTACATCTGCCCCCCCCCCCCAATTTTAATAGCACTGTAGCTTTCACACAGTGATACACATTTCTCCCACTAAATACACACACACATACACCTAACACATCACCCCAACCATTTTGAGTGGGAGGAGGGGGTGGGCGGGTCTTCCCACACCCAGGTTTCGTACACCCTGCTGGGGGTAGGGACTGGCTAGTAGTTCAGGGCTGGGTTGGCTGCTTCTTTGGGGTGCTGCTGGCTCGGTGCTGGTACCTGCTCGCCCACACTTAATGTCCATGTATGGTCTGTGTGTATAAGCATGGGTATGTGACTGGCATGTATGTGTGTGTATGATATGACATGTGTGTGTGTGCGCGCGGGTGTGTGTGTGTATGTGTGTGTCTGTGTGTGCGCGTGTGTGCGTGTGTATTCGTGTGTGCATGTGCATGTGTGGACAGCTGGGCCTGGGTCTATGGCTTGTTGGGCCTTGGCCCCTGTGGGACATGGTTGCTGAGGGCAGGAGTTACACCTGCCTACCGCTCCCCACTGATTGTCACTGCCGCCCCTGGGATGTGGGTGCCTGGGGGTCCTGGGGTGCGTGTCTTGGCTTATTGGCTTCTGGCCTGCTCACTTCGCGGCTGTGGCCTGGGGGTGGCTCGGGTCGTCTTTCCGTGTGCATGTGTGTGTGTAGGGGGGGGCTCTCTGCTGGGTGTCAGGCGGTTCCTGGACACTTGGGGGGGGCTGCTCATTGCCTCTGGCTCTCTAGGCTCTTGGACTTTGTTTGGCCGTGGGGGCTCTGTGTGGGGTCTTCCTCTGCTGGGGTGTGCGCACAGTTGCCATTGGGATGTGTGGCCTTGAGTCTTCTGAGCTCCTGGTGGGCTGTGAATGACCCGGGTCCCCTGGGTCTTTCCCTGTCTGCCTCTGGATCCCGAAGGAGGGGTGGTTGCGGCTTCTTGCCCTCATTATAGAGTACGTTCCATGACAGAGGAACACACATACATTATTACAAACTATAGTAAGAGTGTGTGTGTGTCTGTGTGTATGTGTATGTGTGTGTATGTATATATGTATATATCTGTGAAAGTGTACATTGTTAACACGGCAATTACGATATTATCGTAGACGATATATATCACACACTCCTAGCTGTTCCTCTGGGTCTGCTTGGCCTGACAGTAACTGGTGTCTTATGTTCTCTCTGATGCAGATGCAGAGAAGTTAAACAGCTCTGATGTAATACCCAGTGTTACCCGTAGATGGAAGCAGACTTCAAACTTGGCTCATGGTTGTTTGAAGCTGCTGGTTCAGGAAGTGAAGCCCAGTCTGAGACACAGCTCAGGAGTTTCTCGATAGCTGCTCGTTGGTTTCTGGGTATTTGAGGAAATAAAGAAATAAAGGCTCTCCCGTCTCAGACTCTCACATCCTGTGCTGAAGCATCTCAGTGCAGTTTGTGTTTGTTCTGTTTCTGCAGGAAGAGAAGCACATCGGTTAGCCACAAACCGGAAACCAAATTTTCCACCTCACCCCTCGGTGAAAGCCACAGAATGACGTGTGAAAAACATCTGAGATCAAAAGTTTATCTTTAATTAATCCTGCAGAGAAACTGAACCCAGCAAATATACATAAAGTATAATAACACTGAAGTTACTGAGGACGTAATAGTTTAATATTTAACTTAAAAAAAAAAGATTATATTTGGGTTTTTAAAGCTGTTTGAGTCTAATTCAGTGAGAAAAAGACATCAAACAAATAAAAATCTCTGTAACATGTGGATGGTCTCTGAGGTGCTGGGGGAGCAGTCAGAGAGCAGCAGCTGGACATCAGTGGTTGGACTGGTGGATACTTCAGTGAAGAGTAGACATTTGGCTCCAGCTCAGAAATAAATAAATATATAAAGCAATAAATAACTATGTTCTGTGTGAAACTACAATTAATGAAGTCAGAAGGATCAGAGGGGACATCGGAGGGACAGCAGCACGGGTTTGGAGACAAAGTTAGAGGCCGGGCTGAGATGGTGTGGACATGTGCAGAGGAGCACACAGGTTCAGGAGGACGTGCAGGAGAGTGGTGTGACAGAGGAGGATTCTGGGACAGGGAGAGATGGGGCAGATGATCCACTGTGGTGACCCCTAAAGAAGAAGAAGAAGAAGAATAGCATCGCATGCATTCACAACAATGTTCTGTGTACATTTCAACATGTGGCGCAGGAACTGATCTGGTAAGTTTTTATCTGGTTCTTTTGGACATCCTGCAGGTCAGCTGTCACTCACAAATCTCGGGCTTCTAGTGGTAGTTTGCATTAAAGCAGCCTCTCCTAAATGAACGCTTATAAACACACAGTCACCAATAATAATGGAAAAGTTCATTTTTGTTTCATTAACATATTGTTGTGATTTCCCTTCAGCCTTCTGTCATGTGTGTGTGCATAAACCTGTGCCTACACTGCAGTTTTTGTATTTGTGCTGCTCACTGTGAATCACAAAATTATCCAGACATGATCAAACAACAAATTTCCTCCATTTTTACAATAGGTTTATTAGATAAACTACAGGCATGTCTCAGAGACATAAAGACCTTGATGATCCGTGTCTCCTGGGTGATTGCATTATGGTTTCCTGCAGTGTTCCTGTGAAGAGCCATCCTCTTATCCCAAGTGGGGGTGCAGTGGCAGCAGGTTAATCAGAGGTAGCAGATGTCCCATTCCTCTGCAACATGTTCCAGGTTCTCCAGGGGCATCTTAAGGTTCAATGAGATGCTCTGAAAATCCACCAGATTTCCAATGAACTGTTTAGGTTCATATCTGAGTGTCTGAATAAAATGCAACCTGACCCTAAATTCTGGTTCATGGTCAACCAGCAGAAAAGGTTCAATTTGTAATTTAGCAGCCACTCAGGTGTAACACTCAGCTTTACCACTAGGTGGCAGCAGACTTTAAATGTGACTCGTGGGGATTTCAAGCCTCACTGAGGTGATCAGACAGGCCTCTGTGCTGTTAATGAGCCAGAGGGAGTCTTCAGTTTATCAGACACTAACCGTGCTGCTACCAGAACATTTAAACCATTTGTTCCACCTTTGCTTCTGCTGGTTGGTTTCTGGGTGTAACAGGAAAGTCTCAAACACACACACACACACACACACACACACACACACACACACACACACACACACACACACACACACAGTACTGATGTGTTTCTGTCAAGCTTACACCTACTGTGTGATGCTGTCTGTAGTCTGTAGTTGTGGTTTAATGTTCATTGTTTTCTGTGCTGAATGCAGACATGTGTCACTCAGCCACAACTGAGTCAATCTTTCCAAGTGACACCCACAGAACCAGGTGAGAAAAACAGGTGAGATCGAAAGTTTATTGATCTTCAGAAACTGAACATCAAGCATAAATTAATATAAATAACAGCACAGTTGCTGAGGACATAAATTACATGTATATAATTATGCTGTTGTTGCTGACTTTGCAGTAAAATACACTTTTGAAGCTCCAGTTTAGCTCAGTGAGAAAAGAAAAAGACATAAAATTTATAAATATATACAAAAATGTGGTCTGAGGTCTCAGGTGCTGTCGCTGAGGAGCAGCTGGACATCAACGGTTGGACTGGTGCTTGATGATGTCCATCCGAAGTAGTTTCCAACTTTGCATCACTTCACTGAAGCATAGACGACGTCTGCGTCTGGTTTAAGGTGTGAACACAAACGCACAAAGTTCAAACAACAGGAAACATAATTCGACACCTCTCTGCTTCACACACAGCCCCAAATGTGACTTTGCTGGAAACCACATCAGCTAAAAATCACAATAAAATCTGTGCCTCAAATCATCTTCTTGCATATTGAAGCTCACTATCGTGGGTGCACACGTGCATCGCTGCATGCAGTGCACTAAATATGTGGATGGGGTATCTGGACCGACAACATTCTGAAGGAGGCTGAGGTCGTTGAGTCCGAATAGACCGTGTTCAACACGGTCTATTCGTGCAAGGTGGTTGGTGCCCGTTGTGTAGGTAATCCCCAGACCAGATGGTGGTCCTCAGAGGTGAAGGGAACCATCAAGCTGAAAAAGGAGTCTATCAGGATTGGTTGGCCTATGGGACTCTGGGGGTAGCTGATGGGTACCGGCAGGCCAGGCGGAACGCACCTTGGGTGGTGTCTGGTGGCCTATAGGAGGGTGGACCCATGTCTCCTCTTCAGGAGTGTCCAGCTGGACCCCACTGGCTAAGGCCCAGACACCAGACACTCATCCTCAATCACCCAGCCCAGCTGGTTCCAGATTGGGGCCTCGGAAACCCTATCCTGAGCAGAGGAAACTGTTCCCTTGATCTTCTCTTCATAAGGGTCATTGGCTCCTTTTCTGGCTCCCCACCCAGGAGCAATTTGCATTGGAGACCCTATAAGGGAGCAAAAGCCCCCGGATAACATAACCTTTGGGATCACCTCCACCATAATGGGTGAGTAGACAAAACTATGTGAAACTGAGTGTTTACAGCACTCTGCTTCCTCAAGGATATGAAGGACAGTTAGCTTATTTTTTTTTAGCTTGGCTTACCTTGATATAAAGACAAGAAGCACCTAACTATGCTCTGTCTACAGCTGAAGCTAAAAAGCTGCTGTACCTGTGGTCTTTGGGCTGACGGGTGTTTGTCCGTGACTGCTGCCTTTTTTTCTCACTGTCGAGTAGACCAAAGCTGAATCAACCTCTGCAAATAAAGCACATAGAAATTACGCAGGTGCAACAATAGTACGACTACATTATGATTATGGTGAAGCATCTTTATTTTTATTTATGTAGCTATATAAAAAGATTACAGTAAGTGATAAGTGTTATAAATAGGTTTTAAGACCATTGCTGTGAGATAGCAGTTCATAAGAAAGAGCTGTGGGAGTGCGTGTGAAAAGTGAGCGTGGACGACCGCAACGCTTCCATATATTTAATGCAGGCTGGTGCAGCTTACCACAGGGCACAGGGTTTCTCACAACACCAAGACTATTGTGAGCTTAACAAGGCCATTCTGTGGTTAGAAGCTTCATCAGCATAAGACTGCAGTTAGCAACAGGAGGCAACAACAGGAAGCTGCTGCTGTGGTTTTCATGCAGAAGTTAAAGACTTCAGAGACGAAAAAAAGAAGTCACTGTGTGAAAGGACGTTTGCTCTGCTCACGTCATCTCCTCAGACGGCTCACAGCAGCAGTCAGTTCTGCCATCTTATCCTGCTACATGTGTCTGCTATCTGAGTAAAACTCAGATAGAGCTGGTTTTCATTAATTGCTCTGTTATAGCACTGCTGATGTTCTATGGGCACAAACTCTACCTCTGGCCCCTCTAAAGTGGACTCTTGACTGGATTTACAGTGTTTTACAGTGTGTGTATATATATATATATATATAAATACACACACACACACACACACACACACACATATTGGTCGCTTGCTATGTCACGGTTCACGTATTGCAGCTTAACTGTATCACAGGTTTTTAAAAAAAAATCTATGTCTAATTCTGTATTGGGGAGTTTCGCTACATAGCGGGCTTTTGCAGTGTATAGGTATTTATATAACACCCCATAACTATGTTCATCAGTAACGCCTACGCCTTTAGCAGAAATAGAAGTAAATGCCGAGGGTGAAGATACTGCAACACCTTCATCGTCATCATGTTGATTCATCATCTTCATCATTCAAGTTGTAATAAGAGAGTGGTAAAGGTTTATAAAGCCTTAAACTGGACAGACCCAGCACACCTAAATGTATCTTGAGGGTCCGCTGGGAACGCCTGGCAGAGGCCCCAGTCCGCGAAATCTCCAACTCCCACCAGAACTTTGACACTGAGTCTGAATGGACCATGTTCCGCACCTCCATTGTTGAGGCTGCTGCTCAGAGCTGTGGCTGTAAGGTGGTTGGTGGCTGTGTTGTAAGTAATCTCTGAACTACACGGTGGTCACTGGAGGTGAAGGGAGCCATCAAGCTGAAGTATTACTTCTATTGGTCTTGGTTAGCCTGTGGAACTCTGGAGGCAACTAGAACCGGCAGGCCAAGTGGAACACAGCTCGGGTGGTGGCTGAAGCAAAAACTCGGGTGTGAGTTGGGTGAGGCCACGGAAAAAGACTTTCAAAGGACTCAAAGGGATTCTGGCAAAACTTCAGGAGACTCAGGAGGGAAAGCAGTGCTCCACTCACATGGTTTATTACAGGGATCCTCACATCCAGGCCTCGAGGGCCGGTGTCCTGCAGGTTTTAGATGTGTCCCTGATCCCTGGTTTATAGTAAAGGTGGGGTGCTGCTGACTTCAACTAAGGCTATAGTCAGGTGGAAGAAAGAATACTTCGAGCACCTCCTTAATCCCAATGACACACCTTCTGTAGTGGAAGTAGAGTCTGGGGACAAGGGGGATGACCTCACCCCCAGACTCTGCTGAAGTGGTTAAACAGCCCCTTGGTGGCAGGGCCCCTGGGGTGGACGAGATTCCTCCTGAAGGCTCTCAGTGCTGTAGTGCTGTCTTGGTAAAGAGGGAGTGTGAAAGCAAAGCTGTCCATTTACTGGTCAATCTATGTCCCTACACTCACCTATGGCCACGAGTTTTTGGAAGTGATGGAAATCGCAAATACAAGCAGCTAAAATGAGCTTCCTCCGAGGGTGGTAAATGGACTAGTTCTTATATAGTTTCTACTCTGTCTGAGGACTCAAAGTGCTTATACAACATGTTTACCCATTCATACAAAAACTTCCATGAGCAACTAAGCTAAGTGCTTTTTTATTGTCTAACATTCACACACATTCATACTCCAGCGCATGCGTCAGAGAGCAACTTGGAGTTCAGTATCTTGCCAAAGGATATTTTGGCATGCAGCCTGGAGCAGCCAGGAATCGGGCTGTACCTCCCCATCCCTGATACAGCCTATCAGGGATGGGGAGAGGGAGGTCTGGGCTTCTCTGCTTAGGCCGAGACTCCACTCTTATCCAAATATGGCTAAAAACTAACATGGCGGTGATAAAATTGCTGCCACTGAGGCTTCAGAATGCAGTTTTACTTATAACTTTATTTTTAAATAAATGTATTGACAAACATCTCCTTATTCTGTAAACTTACAAATCTCCTCACATTGTAAAAACATCCACTCTAAGTAATCTGACTTCATTAAAAAACACACTCACAGTGTTTAAACCACCATCTGAGAAAGTTACCTCTGCATTCTTCGTTTTGTTGTCGTTTGCTGTGTATTATTGTGATTTCACTGTATGTGAGGTTATCTGTGACGCCATCTTCTGCTGCTGTGTCTGGATCTGAAACACATTTAACAGTAAATATAATTACTGTAAAGAGTTTAAATGAACCTTTAAGCAAAGAAAACTGAAAAAGTATTTTTTTTATCTGTAGATGCAACAGCTGAAGAGTTCTGAGTCTCACCTTCAGGTTTGCTGTGAACACGTCTCACCAACAAAATCAGCAACACCAGCAGGACCAGCAGCACCACAACACAGACTGATGTAATAAACAACACAGAGATACGAGAAGAGGAACCAGCAGACGAGCCTGATGGGAAAGAGGTGGATGTAGGATGAAGTGTGGATGTAGGTGGAGGTGTGGATGTAGGTGGAGGTGTGGTGGTGGGTCTCTCTAAAATAAAGCAAACACAGTCATTAAGTTCTGGTCACATTGTGAATGTTGAAACCTGCAGAAACACAGACAGGTGAGTGTGTCACCTGTGACAGTGATCCAGCTGGATGGAGACTCTCCATGACCGCTGATGTCACACTTGTAGAGGCCTTCATCAGACCTGGAAACATGCTGGATGGTCATGTGACCTGTAGTCTCATTGCCAATGAAGGTGCTGTTTTTGAAGAAAGCAGCTGGGAGGTTGGAGGGAGTGGTCTTTGTTTGACAGAGCAGAGTGACGTCATCTCCCTCCATCACAGGGAGGACAGGACTCTGCAGGATCACTGATCCACCTCAACACAGAGACAAACTACAGCATTTCATCCATTTACACACAGCTTCATCAACACTAACTCCACACACTCAGCTTACCAGAGACTGTGAGATTAACCATGTTACTGATGGCACCCTCTCTGGACTCACACCAGTAAACTCCACTGTCCCCTTTGACAGTGTAGCTGATGTTACAGGAAGAATTAGCTGAACCAGACAATCTGCCCCACCCATCACCACACTGAGAGATATTTATGGCTGTGTTCCTCCTCAGAGTCCATCCAGCAGAGCTGTCGTCCTCCTCACAGCTCAGAGACACAAAGTCTTCTTTAAAGAACTGAGATCTGCTGGGACTCACAGTCAGACGAGCTGTGAGGGTTACAATGAAACATGAAGCCAAACAGGTCATATTAGTGAGCATTTATCAGGTTGAAGCTGTGACAGAAGAAGGTTACTGACCTTGGTTTGTTGTGCAGCTCAGCAGTGAGATCAGAACTAAAGAGAAATGACACTCAGGTTGGTTTGAGGTGAACACACAGAACAACTCCACACAAACAGCTGACAGACCCACAAACTCGTCTCTCTCTGATAGATCTGCTCATTTTAGACTTGATGCAGCAACAAGGTTTTTAAGCACATATCAAACTCAGAGATTTCTGTTACTCAGACGTTGTTGACCTCCTCACATTCACACATGTTTGTATGAACATAGTGTGGGAAACACAAATGTAAGTCGAGCTCAGATAATTCTGCATTTTAAAGTGAAATCACAGTGTCTTATTTTCAGACACACATGCGGAAGAAAAAAACACAACAGAACAAAGTTACAAAGACTCTGAAAACAACAACACAGAAACATGAATGTTTCTTAATGGAAGACGAGCACGTTTCAGCTTAGATAAAAGTACACAGACAGTTTGGAGCCTTTATGCCCTTATAATGATCTCTGTGAATATGTGGACTGAATACAGAGTGAATGCAAACAAAATAGTCACTAATATACATCAGTTATCAGGAGAGCAGACAGTCAAAGGTCAATAATTCAAACAAACACAGAGATTCTACTTACAGAGCAGACACAGCACAGATGTTTCCTTCATCGTCCTTCTCACTCATTTGAGCTTTTTTTCATTTCTCTCACTGACACCAAGTAAAGCCCCGCCCTCTTCCTCTGAGCACCAGCTTTACTATTGGTGCAGAGGCAGTGGGGGGGACTCTCTTTCTCCATGAGTTAAGATATAAGTGATACATTTATTTTAAAATATATAACTTTTACTGCACTGTAGTCACTTTTTCAGTTAAAACACTGTAACTAAAAAAGGAACAGAGAGTGTTCAGAAACAGACAGAAAAAGTCGGCTGTGGTCAGTCAGCTAAACCAGATCCACCAATGGTGTGCCATGGTTTATGTACTTTTATAGAAATGAGAGTAGACACGGTGCCCCCACCACACACACACAAACACACACACACACACGCTATTTGTCTTTGATTTTTTTCATTTCCCCGTCAGTTTTATATGGATAAATATCACTACTGCAGCTTATTTCAGGCCCTCCATACTTGTTTTAATCTACAGTGATGCATCATATTGTATAAAGTCATGTTTGTAGGGGCTGTCTCGTCAGGATACATATCTCAGAAAAAGAAAAGGCTCAGGAACGCGGGCCCACATATTGATTTTTGTTTTTCAAAGTATGTTAAAATATGTTGATAACAAAAAATACTATTCAAATTAACTTGAGCAGCATGTGTCATGGTTAACTGTCAGTATTTAAAGGGGGACTGAAAATATTAATGAAAATGAAGGTGGAGTGCTGGCAAAACTGCTGACAGAACAGCTTTATCACACATCCGTACAACCCATGTTAGCCAAGGTGCTCAGTAAGAGAAAACATGTGTTACATGATAAATCACACAAGCTCACCTATTTGCTAATGCTAGCATTTCTGTTTCCACACAAAATATGTCTCCTAACTGATCTCAGAGCAGTGTGTGTGTGTATACACAATCCCAGCTCCAAGCTTGGGTCCTCTGCCACAGGCCTGTGCAGTATCTTAGCTGTTCCCAGTACTGCGTATGGACACAAGATGGCAGTAATGTAAGAAATGGACTTTTGGTAGAAGTCAGTTTGGTTAGATTTCACTCGGCCTCAGAACTCCACTGATATAGAGAGAAGAAATATTTGAGCACAATCTGGTTATATGTTGATTAACATGACATTCATCAGTTAATTAATTATTAAGTTTCCACGTAGTGGACGTCCGCCTCAGTGAGAGAAGCATATATGAGCTGAAACACAGGAATCAAACCAGGAACCAGGCTGTTATAGAGTTCACACACAAGCATGATGCCAACTCAACATTCCACCTTAAATGTTGCTGGTGGGTGCCACGGTAGCTCATCTGATAGCAATGAAACACCAAACTGAGATTCAGAAATAAAGGAAACAAATTTGAGCTTCTGACATGTTTAAGCTGAAGTAACAAACAGGCTGAAGAGTCTTCTTCATGGTTCAACAAAGCTTCACAGCTCAGAGGAAACATCTTCCACTTTCATAATACAGCCTATCAGGACCCTCAGCATGGTAACAAATGGATCCTGAATGCTATCAGCCTGATTGTTGTTAGTCTATAACTCACAAAGTTTCATCTATATTCAGATACAGTGTTTGGGTTGTCAGTTGGTTCAGTCAGTGTCTGTTATTATATTGTAACAACTGATCTCTGCGTTATTCATTAATTATAATTAAGCTCAATAAGCTTTCAGGCCCCTCTTCTGTGGAACCAGCTCCCAGCTTGGATTCAGGAGACAGACACCCTCTCTATTTTTAAGATTAGGCTTAAAACTTTATGATCAAGCTTATAGTTAGGGCTGGATCAGGTGACCCTGAAGCACAACTTAGTTATACTACTATAGGCCTAGGCTATAGGCACCAGCAGCAGTACTGCTCCCCCTAGTGGTGAAAAAACATACACCATGGAGGCTACATAAATAACAAGTTTATTTAAATGGCTGATGTGAAGGAGCAGATAGATATCTGAAGATGTGCATCAAAGTACAAAAACAAAATTATATTTTTGACATTTTAGACTTGGCTGGGGGAGCAGTCAGAGAGCAGCAGCTGGACGTCAGTGGTTGGACTGGTGGATACTTCAGTGAAGAGTAGACGACGTCTGGCTCTGGTTTAAAGTCTGAACACAAACACACACAGTTCAAACAACAGGAAACATGATTACAAGCTTTGGAGTTCAATCAAGACCTCCAACCTGCACCTCTCTGCATCACACAGTCCCAGTTCACACTGTACCAGTATAAACTGGGAGTAAATACAGCGACATTTATCCTTTGCACTGTTTCAGCTCAGATCTGGAGTGTTTCAGCAGGGAAGTATTTACCCTAAACTGGAACTTTTATTTTGAAAAATGCTGGATTCTCTATGCTTTTATTGTGTCTGACTTTCGCTGCATCCACAATGGAAGCAATTAGATTGTCACCCATCACTTCGAAGCTGACAGCTGGTTGCTTGGAGACATCCCATGCTCCATTTGTTTAGGTATGTCACCTCTGCTCCCAGTTACCGCCCACTTTGTGTACCCAGCATTCTGAGTTTCTGTGGCCTCTGGTCACTGTGTTGCTTCCACTGTGGACACAGCTTTCCTATCCTCATCTGTTCTGTGCAGCTTGATGCTGCATCAGTCAAAAACAGACCTTAAACTATTGTAAGAGATGGGGGAACACAGAACCTGTTCTGGACTGTTCCTGAGACACACTGTGGCACATCTGGAAGGAACAGCTGCTTTAGAGAAAGAATGTGACACAGAGTTACAGTAACAGCTAGCAAATGTTGCCAAGTGCACAATTTCCTATATGTTTGTAAAACATTTGAGTGTTAGATTCAACGCGCACAATGCACACAACGAAATGATCTTTCCAGGTCACTCATCCTGAGACGAGCATCTGCGGTCATGCAGCCAGAGACCGGCGCTACCGTTAGGCAATGTGGTTTAAGTGTCTTGCCCAAGGACACAACGCAACACAGGGGCAGCAATCCTCCGGCTGCAAGGCAAGTGCCTACCCACTGCGCCACTGCCACTACACTGAACAGGTAAATGAAATATGCTAAAGCATGTATCCAGCTTTAGCTTCAGTAGTTACTGAGACACAGACATTTTGTCTGAAACAAGCCGCTTTACCTGCTACATGTTAAAGGTGCTTTTCATCTGCTTAGAACAGAAGAAGGATGGAACCGTGGGCGGGGCTTAATGTGTCTGAGATGACATCATCTCTAAAAAAGCTGGGATAAACTGAGTGTTTAGAGCAGGCTGAGCATTTGGCTCACAGGGATTATGTGTACATGCTCTGAGCTTATTAATGTTGAATATGAACATCCATAGTTATTCCTTTAGAAAATGATGGGACATAAATCTAATGCTATCCTAAAAAAGGTTATCTCTGTCAGATCAGGGCACAGTGCTGCCCCTCTTTAAAGGAATATTTCCACATTTCAGGAAACATGGGTTTGTCTCTGACGGAGTGAGTTTGATGTCCTTCACAAGTCTGATCTCTGAGCATGAGTCAGGATGTGGTTTGGTTAGCTTAGCTTAGCTTAGCACGATGGTTGGAAACTGGTGCTGAATCACAGTCTGCACAATAAAATACACAGAAAGTACTGCAGGCCCAACAGTACTGTTACATGATTACACTACAGCAACAGAAATGCATTTTTCTTTTCTTTTATCACTGCAACTTTTCACAGTTTTGTTGTTTAACAGTGGAAATAACAGACTACAAAGAACTGTGAGAAGGAAAAGTGGACGACCACAAAGCTGCCAGAGCGCACAAAGCAGACATGTTGTCACAGCAGCAACACTGTTATAAGTCAAAGCAGGAGACTGTGTGGTGACAGAGCTCATTGTGTAAGACCACAGGTAACTGCAGGCAGCAACAGGAAGTAGCTGCTGTGGTTTTACACAGTTCTACAGAGGTGGGCCTGATCACGGGGGGGTGATGGAGGAGCTGGCAGGGTGGTGCATCAAAAACAATCTGGAGCTGAACACCACTAAGACCAAAGAGATGGTCATTGACTTCAGGTGGCAGAGAGGGGTCCATACTCCACTTTACATCAGTGGAGTATGTGTAGAGAGAGCAGCCTCCTTCAAGCTCCTGCGGACCCACATTTCTGAGGACCTCACCTGGACACAGCAGCTCTGGTAAAAAAGGCCCAGCAGAGACTCCACTTCCTGCGAGTCCTGCAGAGGAACCACCTGGAGGAGAAGCTGCAGGTGTCCTTCTACCAAGCAACCACAGAGCCAGAGCTGATGTACTGTGTGTCTGTCTGTCTGCTGCAGACAGGAGGGCTCTGCAGAGGCTCACCAGGTCTGCTGAAAGGATCATCAGCTGTCCCCTGCCCCGCCCGGAGAACATTGCCAGCCTCTGCTGCATTAGCAGAGCAAAGACCCCTCCCACCCTGGACAACACCTGTTCAACCTGCTGCCATCAGGGAAGAGACTCGGGTCCCACAAAGGCAGGACAAACAGGATGTTACCCCTCAGCCATCAGACTCTTCAACACTACACAACAATACACAACAACAGCTTCACGGACTCACTGTTCACTTCTTCTTCAACTACCTCACTGTGCTATATTAGTACATTCAGTATATCATAACCCTCCTCCGTACAATAACTGGTATTTGTACAATATTGGGTATATTTTGAATATTTGTTACATATTTATTCCCTTGAAAGTGCTTGTGTTTTTAAATACATATATATAATGGTTTTACAGTATTTTTCTTATTTTCTTGTTTAAGTTTTATAGGGAAAGGCACTGAACTGTGGCAGCTGCCACATTTTCATCATGCTCCTTGTTTGATGACAATAAAAGCTTTCTATTCTATTCTACTCTATTCTAATCTAAATTTAAAGAAGGAATAATGATTGTTCATATTAGAGGACATTTGGTCTCTTCATACACCTCATATAAGCAACTATGTCCTCCACATGGATTAAGGTTGTTTTCACTTTAGTGTGTGGTCAGTGTAGATCTGGAATAGATGTTAATAAATGTGAACAGATGTGACCGTTGAGGTGTCCGCTGTACTTCCTGGTCTGGACAGTAACATTTCTTATTATAATAACAACAGCTGCACTTATGTGCAAAGGAATTAAAACTGCATTACAACTGTGCTAAAAGGAGGTCATTAAGTTACTTTAGGGAAGGACGTTTCTGCTCTCTAATGTAGAATAGAATAGAATAATAGAATAGAATGCCTTTATTGTCATTATACAGGATGTACAATAGCTAAAATGTAGCTGATTTTGTTAACTTGTGTTCCATTTTGTGCTGCGTTAGGGGAGTAAAAATGTGTTTAGAGCAGTCTGCAGGCTGAGCTTTTATTTCACAGGGATTGCATACACCGTCTCATTATTAGAAACTTTGACCATGTTTTATATGGTATAGGAACAGGAACAAAACAGGAAATAAGCAAAAGCAGGAAAGGTTGAATTTAACAATGGAAACATCTGAATAGAAACCTAAAGTTTTCAGTTCTGTTTCCACTGTGCAGGGTATTTTTTTTTTATAACCATTATTGTCCAGCAGCTTAAGCAAGCAAAATTATTGTTTGCATACTCTGTTGTGCCAAACACCATTGCTGGGCCAAGAGGAGCTGTATTGTAGGCTCCTCTTGTTAGTTTCTTTCTTTTCTTTTGTTTCTTTATTTACAAGTTTAAATGGCATGGCCATTTGGCAAAGTGGCAGAAGAGTGTGCGCACACACACACACACACACACACACACATACATACACACACATATATATATATATATATATAAATACAAGGACAAATGCACAACGAGACACACTCATCCACATCAGCCCAACCCCCAACACCCTAACCCGTGCAGGAAGCAAAGAAAGGCCTCTCTGCTCCCCTCACTCATCTGAAAGGTGAAATGTTGGGTGCATGTGTTTGAGCATGTGAGTTTATGAGGTTTAAAAAATGATTATGACTGTGTGAAAACTAGAGTGCTATTAAAATTGAGGGAACAGACACAAGATGAGCAGTCAACTGCCGATCAGCAGTGTTCACCCACACCCTGCCCCCCAAGGCCTCAATGTCTCAGAACCCGTTTACACGACACCATTTCCAAATGAAAACGGCAAAGTTTTGATGCATGTCAGCCTCCCGTTTACAGGAGAACTCTACTTTTTGGAAACGGGCTCCAGAGTGGAGTGTTTGTGGAAGGCTCTGGCCTCAGTTTAAGTGTAAACAGATGAAAACGCTACTTTTTGGAAACAGAGGCTCCTACACGTATGTGCACTATGGTTGCAGCTCCTATATCCACACTAACAACTTGTGTCCTGGCAATAGGAACTGCAGCATCTTCAGCGGTTTGCATTTCAACGTAAACGGTGATCATTTCTGAAACGCTGCCGTGTAAAGGCGTCACAACAGCAAAACAACAACGTTTCCACTGGAAACACCGTTGTGTAAACACGGCCTCAGGTGCAGGTAAAACTGAGGGGCAGACAGCAGAGAAGTAGCAGGTAGCAGAGCATTCCTTAAGGCAGATGTATAATCGATCACATGTTCTGTTGCATCCTGAGCTTGAGTCAGGATGTAAAATGTTAAAGACAAAGAGCAGCTGTACCTGGGCCTCCTGGGCTGTTTCTCCATCACTGATGTCTTCTCTTCTCACTACTGAGTAGATGGCAAGTGAATCAGTGTCTGCAGAATAAATCACAATTATTGAAGGTACAGCAACCGAATAGTAGGTATGTTATTACACAATACTGCAGTGGCAAATGTATATGTATATTTTAAAAAGTTGCTTAAAATTATATAAATTTGTCCCATTACCTTTGAGCCTATGAAAATGGGTGATATATATAAAAAAAAATGGCTGAAATTCTTGGACTACAAATGTAAACACCCCTTGAATTAAAGGCTTCTCTTACTTCAGTCACATCTAAAATCCACTTTGGTGGTGTGCAGAGGCAAAGTGCAAAAAAATATGCACCTAACTATTTATATGCTCCTTTATGCAGAAATTTAGTGATAACTTTTATAAAGAGCAGCAGATTTTAAGATGTTTTCCCCCCGTGACTTCCGTGAAACAAGAACTGACCACAAAGAACTGGGGGGAGTTTCTGAGAACATGAAGGTGGACGACCGCAAAGCTGGCAGCTTCTTCTAATGCAGACTGATGAGCTTCACCACAGAGCAGAAAACAAACAAAAAAAACCTCACTTATTATCTAAACTAGGACAGTCTGTGGTGAGACGTTTCACCAGCACCAGGCTATCTTTAACTTGAATCAACAACAGGAAGCTGCTGCTGTGGTTTTATCTGCTCAGCTTTAAAAGAGGCCATGAAGACTTGTTGTATTAGAATATATTTGATCAGATATGGTTCTGCTGAATACTGAAACAATATTACCTGTCTTTTGTCTGATTGGCTGGTATTGACCAGTTGATATGTTGATGACATTGCATGTGATGCGAGTGATGATGTCGTTTTCTGCAGTTTCATCATGTTCAACTGAAATGATAAAACAAAAATATGTAAAGAGTCTACATAATTTAGTCTTTAGTCTAAGAACCCATCCATCCATCCATCCATCCATCCATCTATCCATCTATCCATCCGTCCATCATCCATCCATCCATCCATCCATCTATCCATCCATCCATCTATCCATCTATCCATCCGTCCATCATCCATCTGTCCATCCATCCATCCATCCATCCATCCTCTTCCACTCATCCAGGGCACCAGCCTAAGCAAAGCTTTTCAGGACAGTGACCTCTCGCTCCAGCCATGTTCTTTAGCTTTTCTGGGAAACCCGAGGAATTCATAGTCCAGCTGAGGAAATAAATTTCTCCACGATGTCCTGGGTCTACCTCGGGTCCTCCTTCCAAAAGGCACATCCAAGTCAAATGCCTAAACCAACTTAAGTGGCTCTTTTAATACGGAGGAGTAGCGGCTCTACTCTGAGCCCATACAGAATGACTTCACTTTTCAGGACCATGGCCTCAGACTCGGACGTGCTAATTCTCATACAAGCAAATTTTCATACCTGCAGCTTTACACTTGGCTGTGAACCACTCCAGTGAAAGCTGGAGGCAGCGACCTGATGAAGCCAACAAAATGACACCTACAAAGGCAGAGATGAGACTGTTAGTCCATCAGTATGGAAGACTTCATTCACTGGGCTACGCCTGGAAATTACATTGCAGCAGGAGCTTGGTTTGCAAGACTGGCTATAAGTCTGACTAGCTACCTGTGGGTGTTGGACTCCACCAGGGCTGATCACAGATTCACTCATTATTTCTATGGACAGAACTTCTAGGCGGAGCCAAGTGACGGAAGCTTCTGAATTGGTAGGAGAATCTCTAAAAATATCTAATTATACATTTAAAATCCAGAAGTCTGAGTCTCACCTTCAGGTTTGCTGTGAACACGATGTCTCAGCAACAAAAGCAGCAACACCAGCAGGACCAGCAACACTACTGCACAGACTGATGTAAAAAACAACACAGAGATACGAGAAGAGGAACCAGGAGACGAGCCTGATGTAGGGATAGAGGTGGATGTAGGTGGAGGTGTGGATGTAGGTGGAGGTGTGGTGGTGTGTCTCTCTAAAATAAAGCAAACACAGTCATTAAGTTCTGGTCACATTGTGAATGTTGAAACCTGCAGAAACACAGACAGGTGAGTGTGTCACCTGTGACAGTGATCCAGCTGGATGGAGACTCTCCATGACCGCTGATGTCACACTTGTAGAGGCCTTCATCAGACCTGGAAACATGCTGGATGGTCATGTGACCTGTAGGCTGCTTCCTGATGAGGGAGCCATCTTTATAGAAAGCAGCTGGGAGGTTGGAGGGAGTGGTCTTTGTTTGACAGAGCAGAGTGACGTCATCTCCCTCCATCACAGGGAGGACAGGACTCTGCCGGATCACTGATCCACCTCAACACAGAGACAAACTACAGCATTTCATCCATTTACACACAGCTTCATCAACACTAACTCCACACACTCAGCTTACCAGAGACTGTGAGCTTAACCATGTTACTGATGGCACCCTCTCTGGACTCACACCAGTAAACTCCACTGTCCCCTTTGACGATGTAGCTGATGTCACAGGAAGAATTAGCTAAACCAGACAATCCGCCCCACCCATCTCCACACTGAGTCTTCTGTTGTTTGCTTGTGTTCCTCCTCAGAGTCCATCCAGCAGAGCTGTCGTCCTCCTCACAGCTCAGAGACACAAAGTCTCCGTCAAAGAACTGAGAGCTGCTGGGACTCACAGTCAGACGAGCTGTGAGGGTTACAATGAAACATGAAGCCAAACAGGTCATATTAGTGAGCATTGATCAGGTTGAAGCTGTGACAGAAGAAGGTTACTGACCTTGGTTTGTTGTGCAGCTCAGCAGTGAGATCAGAACTAAAGAGAAATGACACTCAGGTTGGTTTGAGGTGAACACAAAGAACAACTCCACACAAACAGCTGACAGACCCACAAACTCGTCTTTTTCATCCATCTATATGGTGAGGATCTTGCACTTTTCAAACAGTTTACACTGTCTACAATCTAAAAAGCAACTAAGCTGATGATTATGTGCACCACACTGTGACTATATACAGAATATCAACTAGCCTTCAGTGTGACAGTAAAGTCATGTGTCCTCTGTGCAGCTGTGTTCATGTAATCAGTGAATGATTTGAGCTTTTCACTGCCTGCTGTGTTTCCTGGACTCCTGAGCAAAGATAAAGAGTCAGTTCAGACCTGCAGTTGGTCCTCATGGTGTTTGAACTTGAATTCAGCCTGATTAGTTTTTCATGTCTTCTCCTCCATCATCAGTTATCAGGAGAGCAGACAGTCAAAGGTCAATAATTCAAACAAACACAGAGATTCTACTTACAGAGCAGACACAGCACAGATGTTTCCTTCATCGTCCTTCTCACTCATTTGAGCTTTTTTTCATTTCTCTCACTGACACCAAGTAAAGCCCCGCCCTCTTCCTCTGAGCACCAGCTTTACTATTGGTGCAGAGGCAGTGGGGGCTGTTGGTGGTGTGTATGTATGGAGAGGGGGTCACTTTTTTCTCTATTTAAAGACAGAAGGGATAAAACAATTAAAAATATGACTCACCGAATTATAATGCATTTTTCAATACTTATAAAATAAATAAATAAATAAAGTCCATTGTGGCAAATAAAAACTCTTACAGGTAAGATTGAGTTTCCCATGTTAAATTCAAGCAGCCTGCAAATCCAGAATCTGTATCAGATCCAGATGATGTTCGCTTTGGCACTCCAGATCTGTGTCCAAAAATGAATCTTTGAGGGAGATATGATTTTTTTTTCTTTGAGCTACGTTAAATAAAGAGGTCTTGATCTTGATTCAAATATGGCAAAAATGTAATCAGGTGATCTGGAGCCCACTGACCATGTTTTGTTCTAATACGGTATGAATGGGATGGTAGTTTTGCTGTAATGTTGATAAACAACAAACAAACAAACATATCAAAAACAATACACAAGGCCACTAGAGGGAGATGTTTAACTATAGGTGTTCCTAATAAAACGACTCACTTCAATATGTGGTCAGAGTAGCTGTGGAGTATAGATGTGACTGTGTGTGTGTGTGTGTGTGTGTGTGTGTGTGTGTGTGTTTGGGGGGGGGGGGTCGGCTCTGCTTCCTGGTCTTCAACTTTTGTCATGATAAACTGATGATGTCATCACTCTGAGACACATGTTCAGTCACACTGCTGCCCCATTTCCATGTCAAAGCACTGAAAGTGACACTATCAGTCCTTCCCAGGGGAGGAACACTAAATAAATAAACTAAATATAATGTAATAAAGAGTCAAACAGTGACAGAATCAACTTTATTTATGTATTTTTGATAAAGCAAAGCTGGAAAAATATCTGTGATAAACTTCTGAAGTCCAGTTTATCACTGAAATCTCTGTTTTTGTCAGATAAGCAGATCAAATGGACAAATTCTCAGTTTATGATCACAAAAAAAGAAATACACATTTAAGAAGCTGCTGACAGATTTTTTTTTTCATATTTTTGCTTAAGAAGAAGAAGAAGAAGAAGAAGAAGAAACAGCCTTTATTGTCCCACAGAGGGGAAATTTGGGTGTAACAGCAGCCGCAGTTATTATAAATATAAGTAAAAATATAATAATTCACACTATTAAGAAAAGAATATAAATATATATAAAATCAACAAACAAGATTAACCTTAATACTACTAATAATAACACTATATACAATGTACATGATGTGCCTGTGTGTTGAACCTTAACAGGCCGGACTATTTACAGTATAAAAGAAACAAATGAAACAAATGAAAAAGAACATTTTTATGATGCCAGCTGCTGGTTGGATTCTGTGTGATTTAGAAAATCAGAGTCAAAACTGTTGCTCTGTCCTGAAGCTTTGCTGTGCTGAAACATGTTGATCAGTGAGAGTGAGCCAAACTGAGACAAGGCAAATCCTCAGTTTGCCTCCTCAGTGAAATCCACAGAACCATGTGAGAGAAACAAGTGACAACTGCCTTTTTAAATTCACACCTGAAAACACAGAGCTGAAACAATGAGCTCATGAAAGAGAAGCTCTGGTCCTCTTTGGTATGATGGGATTTCTTCATAACTGATGTCTTCAGTTCTCACTGCTGATTACAGCCGGATCACGGTCTGCACAGTACAGCACATTTAAACTACTGCAGGTACAACAATAGCATACAGCTGCAGGCATGCGTTTTGTTTAGTTTATACACAGATTATGTGATAATCTTTATAAGCAGCAGCAGGTCTTCACAGTTTTTTCCGCTTGCTAATTTACGGGGGTGTCTGAGGTTGTGTGAAAAGGAGAGTGGACGACCACAAAGCTCCAGTGGAAACTGGGACACTTCACCAGAAGGTGTTTGCTTAGCACCTGAAAGAGAAGTATAAAGCAAAAATGCTTGTTCTGTTGTGTGTGTGTGTTCATGAAATGTACTTGGTATAGAGGGTGAGAAGTCACAACAGTGGCCCCCTAGAGCCAGAGATAGACCCATGAGCCCCACAGCCCCCCACAGGCACTAAAGACTGAGACGACGCATTTCAATAACAGCCGTGTGCCCAACCCAAGAGGAGGAGGGCGATCCCAGCAGGGTGTCCCGCAGCCAAAGGGCAAGAGTCCCACAGAACCAGCGACGATGGGCAGCTGATGGGCGGGGGGTGCACCCCTGCACGAGCCAGGGGAGGGCTCCAAGACCCCAGGTGCTCGAAAGCCACCCGACACTGAGCAGAGCTAGCCGATGGCGTTGCACCCACTCCGCAGCCTCTGGTGCTGTTTGGACTCCTCCTGTCAGCCAACTGCTGTGGCCTCAAACATGTCTGAAAAAGACTGTGGATCTTCAGTCTCCATCATCTTGTGCAGAGTGAGCTTGCATGGCAGCTGGGCAGTGGAACCTGACTGACAGCATATTCTCCAGCATCTTTGGTGTGATAGATGAGATATTTATTCAGTGCTCAGTTCATGTGTGTCTATGCTCTGCTCAGCATTTTCGGCTAACCTTCTCACCAGCTAAATGGGATAGACTGATTAGACAATTTGTAACAGGTGTTCTAGCACTGCACCCTGAGCTGCCTGCCTGTCTTTCCACAGCTAAGCCACAAACCACAGCCCATCCCCACCTTTATTTTGTATCTCCCAGTTAAAATGTGTCAAAAAACTAACTCTGTATGCATCTGCAGATTTTCTGTGATCGGATAAACACAAAACAGCATCAGCCCCATTATTATCTTTGCCACAGATATGTACCACATCAACACTGCAAGCCTGCAAAAAATGTGGGCATACTGCCTGCTGTGAGTGCACAGGAAGTACCTCACCATGGCCCACTCCTTTCCTAAAGTAGACTACAGTTACCAGAGCAAGAGTCAGGTTTGATTTGCTCAACCACTCAAAAACGTCTTTTAACTGTGACACTTGATTCTGCCAAGAGTCAAAATATATGACCAGAGTGTCCAGATTCACACTCAGAGAATCCAAACAGGAGAGTGTTAATCAGCCTCTGGAGTTTAGCAGATGCTCTGCACGTTCCAAAAGCCATCACAGTGTATGAGGAAATCACTGGGTGTCACATATGCAGAAATCTCCTTGGTTCCATTAATGGGGCCTGCCAATAACCTTTCACCAGATTAAGATTGGTCACACAGTCCTCCATCCTGGGCAAGGGGGTAACAATCCAGCTGGAAACAAGAAAAACAATCAGATTTATCAGAATCCTCCACCATGAAGCAAAGAAAACTCCACAAACTTGAGCAGGGTTCAGCAATGCTCAAGTTAATACTCAGCCTCCTTTTAAAACAAGTATCAGAATTTAAATGATATGCATGCTGTTTAACTGGCAGAGAATCACCAACATCAATATCATGTTTAATGACAATGTCCTTTGCAAACATCAGAAAACAGTGTCCACTGTGACCAAATTAGGCCTTTAATTTCTGCTTTCTGAACATCAAGCAAGGTGGTTAATGAGAGTTCAGGTTAGGTAAGAACTCTGACCTCTGCAAAGCTGCTTTACACCAACAACCTCCTCAAGTTCTCTTTGCTCGACTTCTAAAGGAAGCAAACTCAAGCTCCACCTCCGCTAACCTCACTTTAACAGACCTGAGCTTTAGGGCACATTACAGCCACACCTTCCTAAGCTGATAACAGCTGATCCCTTTGCCCTGCTTACTCATAGGAACATTCGACTTCTCCGCAATAAGTTTAAGATGTTCTGAAGTATGTGCCTGCAACTTCTCAAAGGTTGGGTTACAACATCATCCAACTTGAAGTCCATTCCAAAGTTGTGTCCCAAACACCCATAAAGCACTCATCCAGCAATTACAACTCGCAGCCTGAGGAAGAACCCTAAAAACAAGGTTGCCAACCAGCAATGTCAACATGACACTTCAGTACTCCTCACACATGTACACACTGAACCCAACAACCACACACTGAGGAACAAACAGCACTGCAGCTTTACAGGAAGTGGTGTGATCTTTGGGTGGAGGTGAATGTGGATGAAAGTTTATGTCCTCAGACGTCATGAATGAGGCTGAAATTTGCATCCTCTCCAACATTTTGTTTTTCTTGCACTGTTTGTTTTACTGCAGCTATTTTGAATGCAGAAAATGTCAAACACTTTAAGCTTTTGTGTTTTGTGTTATATTCTAACAAGGCGGCTCTGTGTCAGTAACATAAATCATCACTCTTGCCATCAGGAGATGTTTAAGTTCTGGGCACAAAGATCAGTTTTTTGAAGGAGTTGCAAAGGTGTGACAGCCCCTCTGACCAGTGTTTCAGAATGACATTTACTCAGAGTTAAACCACAGCAGCAGCATCTCACTTCTGCTTCCTCTAAGCTCTGTGTGGATGGTGGGGGTTGGGGGGGTCTTGGTACTCTGCACACAGTTCATTTTAATAAGTTAATTTTCTATGTTGTGGTTAAAACACTGCATGTATTTGCAGAGTACAGCAGCATGCAGTATGCCCAACGTTCAGCAGGCTGCATGAAGCAAACACTGAGAGCCTTAAAACTATTGAGCTCATCAGGTTAAATTAATATGGATATCATATAAATGAAGGTTTAACTGGAGTTTGTTCCCATAAATACTCCAGAAAAGCTGAACAAACAAAGACGAGATAAAAGAGTCAGAGAAGGGATTCAATAATGTAACAGCTCACTTCATCCATACGTACAGCTACAGAGTCAGCACTCAGCTTTGACACACATCATCAAAGTAAAAGCCTCCCTGCTTGGTTTCTTTCACATTAAAAGCTCATGTATGAGAATGAAATTAAATGTGTGGTCCTGCTATCATCAGCACTGATTTATTTCTCTGCAGGATCAATAAACTTTGTCTCACTTGTTGTTCTTCTTGTGTGGTTTTTTTGGGTTTCATAAAGACGCCTGATTGTGAATTGTTGTGTGTAAGTTAAAGTTAGCACGTCTAACATGTGATAAAACCTTCATTGTAAATTTCAATAACTACTTAATAATTATAGTTTCAGCATTTTTAGCATCATGTCTGTTTGTGTGCTCATCTCAAACTGTCCTCTGACAACATAAACAGTCTGATATATTTTAACCTCTGCACATGAAACACAGCAGCTGCTTCCTCACTTCCACTGAACTGAGGGCACAAAGTGTGTGCAAAGTGTGGGTCTGTTTTGCACCTTGTGGTTTTTTTCTTCTGGTGATAACTGAGCACTGAGAACTGAAGTCGTCAGTTATGGACTGACCTCTCATGCTTCTCGTGAACATGAGGAATCCAAGATTCCTGCTTTCTATGCTATAGAAAACTTGTGGTGATTCGCCACCAGAACGAGCTCATACACTTTCAAATTAGCGGCTTCTTATAATCTAGATTTCTATTAGAAGACAACGTGGCATTAGCTGAGGCCGGTCACGGGACAGCACCCTAAGAAGAGAAGCCCAGACCTCCCTCTCCCCAGCCACCTCCTCCAGCTTGTCCAGGGGGGACCCCAAGGTGTTCCCAGACCAGCCAAGAGATCTCTCCAGCACATCCTGGGTCTACCCATGGCCGCCTCCTGGTAGGACATGCTCAGAACACCTCGCCCAAGAGGCACCCGGGAGAGATCCTAGTCAGATACCAGAGCCACCTCAACTGACACCTTTCAATGTGGAGGAGCAGCAGCTCTACTTTGAGCCACTCCAAATGGCTGCACTCCTCACCCTGTCTCTAAGGGAGAGGCGAGCCACCATTCAGAGGAAGCTCATTTCTGCCACTTGTATTCTCTAGCTTGTTCTTTTGGTCACTACCCAAAGCTCGTGACCATCGGTGAGGGTAGGGACATGGATTGATCAGTAAATCGACAGCCTTGCTTTCACACTCAGCTCCCTCTTTACCTACACAGGCCCAATGTATCTGAAGACCATGGCCTCTGCCTTAGAGGTTCTCAGCCACTTCACACTCAGCTGTGAGCTGTTCCACTGTGACCTGGAGGCCACCACCTGATGAAGCCAACAGGACCGCACAATCCACAAAAAGTAGAGACGAGATTCTTAGACTACCAAGATGGAAGCCTTCTGCCACCTGGCTACCTCTAGAAATTCTGTCCAGAAAACTTATGAACAGAATCTGTGACAAAGCCCTGGCAGCCCTGGCAAAGTCCAACACCCACAGAGAACGAGTTTGACTTACTGCCGATAATACGGACTCGGGGTCTTGGTCACGAGTGATGGAAGAAAGGAGTGGGAAATAGACAGATAGACTGGAGCTGTGTCTGCAGTGATGCAGATGCTCTACTGGTTTATCATGGTAAAGCTGAGTGTGAAAGCAAAGCTGTCGATTTACAGGATGATCTCCGCCCCTACACTCACCGAAGGTCACGAGCTAAATGAGACTGTGAATATAACCATCAACAGCTTCCTGGAATGGGTGGCTGGCCTCTCCCTCAGAGACAGGATAATGAGTGCAGGGAGGGGTTCAGAGTACAGCAGCTGCTCCTCCTGTAACTAAACAGACTTTAGTGGTTTTTTATTTCACAGCATTTGAGTTTCTGAAAACTGCTGCACACCAAAGTGTGAAAACACGAGGATATATAAATAGTTCATTTGGGCTAAAGTAACAGCAGGCTTATATTATTCTGATTCCCTCCTGTATCATTGATAAAGCATTTATCCAGACATTCATCAGTTCACACGATGAAAAGAAAAATCCAATTCATGATACTGAAATATAATATTTTAATCACAAGTTTATAATCACAAAAAAGAAAAAGAAATAGAAAAATGCAAAAAGAGTCACATATAAGAAGGTCTGCTTCTTAAATGCTTCATATTTTTGCTTAAAATTAAACAATTAATGAATGAATAATGGTTGTTTTTTGTGATGTCAGCTGCTGGTTGGTTTCTGTGTGATTTAGAACATCAGGGTCAAAACTGTTGCTGTCCTGAAGCTTTGCTGTGCTGACATTTACTGCTTTTTACTTGCTTTCTGCACTGAAACGTGTTTCTCAGTGAGCCACAACCAAACTGAAAGATGGCAAATACTCAGTTTGACTCCTCAGTGAAACCCACAGAACCATGTGAGAGAAGGAAGTGAGAACAAACACTGATTCAGACACCTCAAGAAACTCAACTGCTGCCAGAGGAACAAGAGCAAGGTAATTATAATTGATATTATCACTGATTGATCATTAAAATAAACTTTAAGAAATTAAATAAAAAGCAAGAAAAGGTTTGACTGTACTCTGGTGTCAGGAGCTGGGGGAGCAGTCAGAGAGCAGCAGCTGGACGTCAGTGGTTGGACTGGTGGATACTTCAGTGAAGAGTAGACGACGTCTGGCTCTGGTTTAAAGTCTGAACACAAACACACACAGTTCAAACAACAGGAAACATGATTACAAGCTTTGGAGTTCAATCAAGACCTCCAACCTGCACCTCTCTGCATCACACAGTCCCAGTTCACACTGTACTGGGACCAGTTCAGATCCAGTCACAGAGCTTCATACTGCTCACACTTTAACTGCATTTTTAAATTTGCACCTAATGATTAAATGCAGTGTGGTGTAGTGAGGAAGAAACACTCAGTTCATCATGAAATGATGTTAAATCTTCTGACATTTGCTGCTTCCATGTTCCAGCTTCTCTCTTCGTGTCACCCACACAGAAGATTTCTCAGAGTCAAACTTAGAAACAGGAACCAGGAAGTTCCCTTTCTATAGATTACTGGATTAATTTCAAAGCAGCACTGCTGTCATCCTGTCTGACAGCCTATTTTCTGCACAGCATCTTTTAGTTCCCCTAGTTGTTCCATCCTTACACTGTGATAGACTGGAGACCTGTTCTGGCTGTACTTCACCTCCACTCCAGCTTGACCCTGAATTTATGGCAATATCCTATTTATTAGTAAAAATGTCTTTGATAGTGGTGAAGTCTGACCAAGTGAGTTACGGACAGAAAATAAATTAGGACCAAAGACTGAACCTTGTGGTGCACCATTGGTAATGTGTGGTGTAGATGATGAAATGTTCTCTATGGTAGACAGAAAGGTTCTTTTAAATAGCTCTGAATGAAGTAAACCAACTGTAAATTTTCCTGATTTGAACCACTGCAGATTCAGCACCGTGTAGAGCTGTAATGTAGTGAGACTGGGTACCAAGCCCCAATAGTAACAGCTAGTACGCTGAATACCAGAGCAGCTGACCTGAACCATAAGATCATGGCTAACATGGAGACCTGAGCCCCTGGAAGCTGACTACCAAGACTACGTGAAGTAGCAGGCTGGTGGAGGTTTTGCACCTGTGATGATCATATTGGATGTTCCCTCTCTATGACATCATAAAAATCAAAGGCTAGAACATTTTTAGATGAAAACGGTAAAGTTTTGATGCGTTTTGGCCTCTTGTTTACACGAGAAAGGATACTTTGTGAAATCAGGCTTCAGAGTGGAGCAAAAAGGTCTTGTCTACAGTATGTTTTCCTGTAAATTAAGATGTCCTTAACCTCTCTCTTTTTGTTTGGTTGTTTTTATTTTGTTTTTAAAATATTTGCTATTCTAATGATGCTCATGTATATTAACAAATCTCCTGGCATTATAAAAATGTCCACACTTCCCTGAACTTTGATCAACCACCACCTGTAAACATGTGCACACAGAACAGTTAGTTAAAAAGTGGTTACCTCTGTGTTCTCTGATTGGCTGTTGTTGCCGATTTGATATTTTGATGTCACCATATGTGATTTTATCTATGACATCATCTCCTATAGTTTCTTCATGATCTGCTGAAATGAAAGAATTAATGGCAATAATATTAATAAAGAGTCCAACAGAAAACTGATGTAAGAAACTGGACGGGGATTTCGGTATCTGTATGAACCATGTGATCATAATTAGAATGTGCTTTATTCTACTAAACAAACTGATCCATAAAAGATCAGGAAGTCTGAGTCTCACCTTCAGGTTTCCTGTGAACACATCGTCTCACCAGCAGAACCAGTAACACCAGTAGAACCACAACACAGACTGATCCAACAGAGGACAACACAGAGAGAACAGAAGGAGAAGCGGATGTAGGATGAGGTGTGGATGTAGGTGGAGGTGTGGTGGTGGGTCTCTCTAAAATAAAGCAAACACAGTCATTAAGTTCTGGTCACATTGTGAATGTTGAAACCTGCAGAAACACAGACAGGTGAGTGTGTCACCTGTGACAGTGATCCAGCTGGATGGAGACTCTCCATGACCGCTGATGTCACACTTGTAGAGGCCTTCATCAGACCTGGAAACATGCTGGATGGTCATGTGACCTGTAGGCTGCTTCCTGATGAGGGAGCCATCTTTATAGAAAGCAGCTGGGAGGTTGGAGGGAGTGGTCTTTGTTTGACAGAGCAGAGTGACGTCATCTCCCTCCATCACAGGGAGGACAGGACTCTGCAGGATCACTGATCCACCTCAACACAGAGACAAACTACAGCATTTCATCCATTTACACACAGCTTCATCAACACTAACTCCACACACTCAGCTTACCAGAGACTGTGAGATTAACCATGTTACTGATGGCACCCTCTCTGGACTCACACCAGTAAACTCCACTGTCCCATGGGAAAACAATAATGTTACAGGAAGAACCAGCTGGTTTTCCCCATCCATCTGTTCCACACTGAGTCCTCTGTCGTTTGCTTGTGTTCCTCCTCAGAGTCCATCCAGCAGAGCTGTCGTCCTCCTCACAGCTCAGAGACACAGAGTCATATTCAAAGAACTGAGAGCTGCTGGGACTCACAGTCAGACGAGCTGTGAGGGTTACAATGAAACATGAAGCCAAACAGGTCATATTAGTGAGCATTGATCAGGTTGAAGCTGTGACAGAAGAAGGTTACTGACCTTGGTTTGTTGTGCAGCTCAGCAGTGAGATCAGAACTAAAGAGAAATGACACTCAGGTTGGTTTGAGGTGAACACAAAGAACAACTCCACACAAACAGCTGACAGACCCACAAACTCGTCTTAAATCCATCCATCTATTTAGGATCTTACACTTTTCAGTTTACACTGCCTACGATCTAAAACGCAACTAAGCTGATGATTATGTGCACCACACTGTGACTATATACAGAATATCTAGAACCTCTCCAATCTGACAGTAAAGTCATGTGTCCTCTGTGCAGCTGTGTTCATGTAATCAGTGAATGATTTGAGCTTTTCACTGCCTGCTGTGTTTCCTGGACTCCTGAGCAAAGATAAAGAGTCAGTTCAGACCTGCAGTTGGTCCTCATGGTGTTTGAACTTGAATTCAGCCTGATTAGTTTTTCATGTCTTCTCCTCCATCATCAGTTATCAGGAGAGCAGACAGTCAAAGGTCAATAATTCAAACAAACACAGAGATTCTACTTACAGAGCAGACACAGCACAGATGTTTCCTTCATCGTCCTTCTCACTCATTTGAGCTTTTTTTCATTTCTCTCACTGACACCAAGTAAAGCCCCGCCCTCTTCCTCTGAGCACCAGCTTTACTATTGGTGCAGAGGCAGTGGGGGCTGTTGGTGGTGCGGGCTTTCTTTGTCTAAATTAACAGTGTTTATGTTGTATGTGATTCCACTTGCCATAATAACCACAGTATGTAATGTGGAGGTTTACTGGCTCAATGGCGCCCTCTCTCAAAAGGCAATGGATAAATGTCACTGGCAATGTTGTAATGTGGCCAGATCATAAGAGACGAGCCTGAGGTGGGTCTTAACGCACAGCAGTGTACATGATTATTAAGTATTAACATCTGTCTAGCCATTATATAAAGAGTATGAGGGTCAATATCACCAAAAAGTGCTTTTGGGACTTCAGAAATTGTCCCCCAAAAAAGTTTCAATTTCCCAACTAATTTCATATTCATTGTATCAAGTTGACTTTAGGCTGTTGTAAATGCATGTTGGTCAAGCTCCGACACTTTTATGAATTTACTGCAAGCAGATAAAGAATGAGCACATTGTAAAATATGTCCACCCTGTCATGGACAAAGCCAAATGAAAATAAATACATTTTAATACCAACGTGATTATACAATGCACATTTTCAGATAGCTAGTTTGTCCCTTGCTCAATAATAATATTTATTTGGTAAAATAAGGCCTTTGAAAATAGTGAAATAATTGCAAATTGCTTGTCTCTTCAAAGAATCTATGATCGTTGTGTTTTCCTTTTTAAATAAAATCTCTAAAAACCGCGATCTGATCAGTTTTTCAAACAATATTATTTGGCAGTGATTCATTTATTAAGAAAACATAAAAAGCTTTTACTAACTTGTGACGATAACTTGATTATTTTCAAAAGACTGAAAATTTACAGGATGGATGGTGAGATGACAGGGTGGACAAAAATGTGCTAACTGCCAACATGAGTAGATTTATTAAGAACTTTCTCAACAAAGGTGAACATTAGAAAACATAATTATGAATATTCATAAGCTTTTTCTTTTCACAGTTACGATCTACAGGGGTTGGACAATGAAACTGAAACACCTGTCATTTTAGTGTGGGAGGTTTCATGGCTAAATTGGACCAGCCTGGTGGCCAATCTTCATTAATTGCACACTGCACCAGTAAGAGTGACCAAGACAGCAAGTCTCTGTGATGTATCAAGAGCCACGGTATCCAGGGTAATGTCAGCATACCACCAAGAAGGACGAACCACATCCAACAGGATTAACTGTGGAAGCAAGCGGAAGCTGTCTGAAAGGGATGTTCGGGGGCTAACCCGGATTGTATCCAAAAAACATAAAACCACGGCTGCCCAAATCACGGCAGAATTAAACGTGCACCTCAACTCTCCTGTTTCGACCAAAACTGTCCGTCGGGAGCTCCACAGAGTCAATATACACGGCCGGGCTGCTATAGCCAAACCTTTGGTCGCTCGTGCCAATGCCAAACGTCAGTTTCAATGGTGCAAGGAGCGCAAATCTTGGGCTGTGGACAATGTGAAACATGTATTGTTCTCTGATGAGTCCACCTTTACTGTTTTCCCCCACATCCGGGAGAGTTACGGTGTGGAGAAGCCCCAAAGAAGCGTACCACCCAGACTGTTGCATGCCCAGAGTGAAGCATGGGGGTGGATCAGTGATGTTTGGGCTGCCATATCATGCATTCCCGTGGCCCAATACTTGTGCTATATGGATGCGTCACTGCCAAGGACTACCGAACCATTCTGGAGGACCATGTGCATCCAATGTTTCAAACATTGTATCCTGAAGGTGGTGCCGTGTATCAGGATGACAATGCACCAATACACACAGCAAGACTGGTGAAAGATTGGTTTGATGAACATGAAAGTGAAGTTGAACATCTCCCATGGCCTGCACAGTCACCAGATCTAAATATTATTGAGCCACTTTGGGGTGTTTTGGAGGAGTGAGTCAGGAAATGTTTTCCTCCACCAGCATCACGTCGTGACCTGGAAACTATCCTGCAAGAAGAATGGCTTAAAATCCCTCTGACCACTGTGCAGGACTTGTTTATGTCATTCCCAAGACGAACTGACGCTGTATTGGCCGCAAAAGGAGGCCCTACACCATACTAATAAATTATTGTGGTCTAAAACCAGGTGTTTCGGTTTCATTGTCCAACCCCTGTATAATAGGGTCTAAGGTGGACAAAGGAAGTGTTTGACAAATTGTTTCTCTGGGAGTCTCTTCCTAAGTTCTTCATTGTATTGTATGCAAACTCTCTGCATTTTTGTCTTAAGTTGTGTGACTGTTTGCTTGTGTCCAGTTGCCATTTGACCAACATAATCTTTCAGAGGGCAGCACGGTGGCGTGGTGGTTAGCACTGCTGCCTCACAGTTAGAATGACATCTAGAAGGTTCGGGTTTGATTCCACTTTGGCCCAGACCTCTCTGTGTGGAGTTTGTTCTCCCCGTGTCTGTGTAAGTTTCACCCACAGTCCAAAGACATGCAATTACTAGGGTTAGATTAACTGGTCACTCTATATTGCCCATAGGTGTGAGTGGTTGTCTGTCTCTCTGTGTTGGCCCTGCGACAGGTTGGTGATCTGTACAGGGTGTACCCTGCCTCTTGCCCTATGTCAGCTGGGAGAGGCTCCAGCCTGATTTCATTAGTTGGTTTCTTAAAGGGGGAAATACTCCATGATGACAGGGTGGACAGTAGTTTTAGGGACGTGCACAAAATGTTAAATGAAATAATAAAAATGGAGACAAAAAAATCAAAATGGTTTGTTTTACCCAAGAATTTGGTAAGAGTAGTGAGAACATTTAAAAGGTATTTTCATTTTGTGCAATTTGCTGCCTTATTACACTGCTTGAAAGGAGCAGACCAGCGTGTGGGACAGAGCAAAAACAGATACATCCAACCAAAGAAAATGGTATAAAATTTGCGAAATTCATTTTAAGAAACTTGTTCTGGTACTGATGTGTGTGTCAATGTATCCACATTTATAATAATGCCTAAAATTTCCATTATTTTGAAACATGTTAACAATAATTTATTGATTCTGATGAGGACACCAAAAGGTACTTTATACTGATATTGACCCATGACCACTATAAATGATGTAACTGCTAATGAAATACTTTAAGTGGATTATTGCAGTTGTGGAGTGCTATAACAATGATATAATAGCATGATGCACCGGCTAGGCTAGCTAATGAATGTCTGTGCCATTATAATGTACTGTTCTTTTGTAGAGTGCAGTGTTTGAGCTGCCCCATACTGAGCCAACCTACCTGACTAGTATATGTTCTGTTCTTATCCAGATAATAAAAAGGGTCACATCTTAAAGATAAACAAGGCTTCGTCCATCATTACTACACAACACAGAGTCGAAGAGGTTTATTTGGACCAGCCAGTTACAGTGTAATTGAGCCTGGTTACATAAAGACATTAATAAAGTAATAATATGTCTGAAAGTCATCCATCCTGAGAGAGGCAGATATGAGCTGAAACACAGGAATCAAACCAGGGACGCTGCTGTTATGGAGCTGAACTGGAACCATTCACACACTGAGGCCCTCTGAACACATTTTAATGACAGCTGTGCAGAGACACACTGATGACTGACTGGAACACTATGATTCACATTTTAGATTAACACCATCCTCCCGCAGGCTTTAGATATGGACACTAAAGGGAGCTGCTGGACTGTAAATCCATCCATGGTGACTCTGAGTCCACCTGGACACAGACTGACAGCTCTGCACACTCACGTCCACCCTGAGGGTAAAATGAGTCTGTAGTTGCAGCGCTAATTCTTAGCCAACTAACATGAATCAATGCTCACATGTTTTTGAGCACTGTTATCAGCTACATCATTAGAATTATTTTGCATATTAGATCTGCTGCATCTTCCAACTCATTTTTCCAGATTGGGTCAGTCAGCAGTTAGCCTAACTGCAGTAACTGCAGGTTTGTGGACTGTGGGACGAAGCTGAAGTACCACAGGGAGAGCCCACGCAGGCACATGGAGAACCGAGCCAGCCAGTGGGTTTGACCCCGTGACCTGTTTGGCATCTTTGACTCAAGTCTAACATTAACATGATGAGAGGACAGGAAATATTTTATTTATTACTCTGAAGCAGTTAAAGACCTCAGTGTTAATCTAAACCAGGAATAAGATGACATCATTGTTGCTGTTTTCACGTGATCATCATAATAACCTACTCATTTCTTCACTGTTCAATCATCACTGTTTGCTCTGCTCCACAGTTTGTGTCTCACCTTAAATGAACATAAAATGTAATTATTTGTCTTTTAAATCCTTAAATTGTCCAGTTACACAGCAGCTGGTGTTTGTTAAAATAAAGAAAATATTCAGTTTAATAGTGAAATGTGCCAGACTGAACTAAAACTTCTCTGAGCCTGAAGCAGACAGTCTGAGAGGTGAGCAACACAATGAACTGATCAATGAACTGATCAATGAACTGATCTTCATGAGAGCTCAGAACGAGTTTTGACATTTTCCGTACAACAACACCATTATTAAAATGATTAAATACATGATGAAAGTGAGTGCGGTGTAGAGCTGTGCTTTCAGCTGTTAGCTCGATCAACTTCATGATAAATCTGTATCAACTAATTCAACAGGTCAGGAAACAGCTGTTATTAGATTAAACTTTATTAAACTCTTTAGGAAGATTACATCAGAGAAATTAAAGAAGCTACAAAAACAAATGAAACATTTATTAGTGTGTAAAACTAGAAAAAATTAATTGTTAGCATGTGACACGGAGTTGATGTTTGAAGTAACAGCTTGAAGAGTCTCCTTAATGGAAGGAAACGTTCAGTTTTACAGAAACATCTGGAACATCTGGAGCTGCATGGAGCCAATGTCTCTTCTTTGTTTCATAACACTGTCTGTGATAACTGTCAGTCCTTCAGTTACAGCTGATCAGTGAGCCCAGCAGCAGATAACTGACCGTCTGTACTGATGTCAGTAATGATGCTGCTGATCTCTACATGAGGATCAGTTTGTGGTTCAAAGCTCACAAACAGCTGAAGATGAAACACTGATGCTGATACAGTAACACACACACAACACTGAACTCATGTACTCACAGTAAACAAACCATAAAGTAATCTGAGAACATCAGTGACAGAGACGTGAATATGGAGGAAGACTTGCTGTGAAGAAACTCTGATCTTTAAAAAAATATATAGATTTTTTCCTGATTTGTAAACTTGTCTTTGAAACAGGAACTCCTGAATGTTTCATACAAACATGGCAGAAATGTAAAAATATATATTTTAAAGAACAGAAACTGAGAAACTAACATGCAGCTAAAAGAATACACTCACTGATCCTGATACTGTCTCAATACTGATTTTAAATTACTGACTGATGCTGATCAGTTGTAAAAGAACACTGAAGATAAAGATGAAGATGAAGATGTGTCTGATACCTGCTGGATGATCAGGATCATCAGTTTGGCCTCTGATGATCTTGATCATCTCAGTGGTTTATGTACATTTTCTTTGCTGTGATTAAAAACTGCGAGGTATACCTATTAAATGTTATTGCATAGTAAAGCGCCTGAACTGAGAACATCCAGTCAGTGGATGCCAGCTGAGCTGTTGGTGTTGCTGCTGGAGGATGAGCAGCTGTGGAGGATCTGCTTCTTAAAAAGGTTCAGCAGCAGTGGGAAGGAGGCCCTGTATCTGCTTCTTGTGCTGCAGCACTCTGACCTGCACGTTGGCTCCACCTGTCGTCGTATATGCAGATCATAACGCTCTTGTTTCTTGGCCTGAATTCAAAACTCCACCCAGAGGCTCTGGGGGGGGGGGGGGTCGCTCCTCGTGCAGGAACAGAGAAGATGATGGCAGATGAACTCTCTCATGTTTCTTCCTGTTCCTGATCAAATGTCTCTGCAGGTCTCCTTCTGATTGGTCAAATCCATGTGCTGTCCTGTGGGCGTGTCAGCTGCTGATTGGTCCAATCTGACCATTTCAGCAGCCCTGGTTCCAGCAGCATCCTCCTGCCTGTTAGCTGGATTAAATGCAGCAGTCTAAATGGCTTAGCTCATTCATTGTGTATATATGATCACTGAAGCTGAAGGGGGGGGTTAGTTTGGGGACTGGGGAGCGGACTCTGATTTTTATGTTATGCTCTTTATCCTTAGACAGAAGAGGAACAGTCAGTATTTGTCCTGAAGAGTAGCAGGAGGCTCAGATCATCTGTTTGGATTTAGATTCAGTTTTCTGTAGATGAAAAAACCACCAACAGCAGCAACAAGAAGCAGAGCAGGAACTGAGAGACCAACGATCAGACCAACAGGAGCTCCTCCTGGACCTGCAGGTAGAAACAGGTGTGAGGTGTCAGCTGTCAGGTAGGTGATGAGTGAAGAACAGAACAGAATCCATTTCCTCTTCAAACTGCTGTCAGACATTATCTACTGCACTCTGATCACATCACTCAGACCAGCTGCTTTCTACAAAGTCTCATCAACAACATCTTTAGAAACAAACATCAACAACCAGGAAGCAGCTTCACCTCTGATCACAGACACACTGAACTCTGCTCACTCACCTGGAGGAGCAACAACTCTCAGGGTGATGCTTTCGATTAATTTTGGTGAGTGTGTTTCTTCTGTGACGACATGACACTCATATGTTCCAGTGTCATTAATCATCACGTTCTTCAGGATCACAGACACGTCTCCATCCTTCATCTGTCTGTTCTTCAGATCCACCCGGTTCTTGAAAGATGGATGCTGGTTATCAGGATCAAACTGACCATCCCGATACAAAAGCAGATACTGGTCCCCCTGATCAGCTCTGCTCCACTTTACCACTCTGATTGTGTTGCTGTTTGGAGCTCGACCTGTCAGAGTGACGTTCTGTCCAGACTCAGCTGTGATGATTTTCTGCTCTGAAAGAGGAAACGACACAGAGCAGAGAGGTCAAAGGTCAAAGTCAGAGTGAAGCTCATTTTTTAATTATTTTTTTACCGTTCCTACATCTCTGTTTATTCAGTAATTCGGTGTGTGTTGTTTTGAGCTATGACCTCACATGTTGCTAAATGCAGCACTCTGATTGGTCAGATCTGTTTGTTCGCTTGCGAAAGTCAGAAAAATTGAACTTGATCTGAAAAAATAAATGCCGCAAATTTGTCCTGTGAAATGATGCGGTCGGTGTGAACGGCTGCATTAAGAACAGGCGAATATTTTTAATGCACAAAACATTTGCGTGAAATTTACACGTCCAGTGTGTAAAGGCCTTAAATCACACTGCTGCTGACTGAAGGAGTTACCGCCCAGCTTTGATTGTATTTCTTTGCGTTGGCACCTAATTAGAACTGCAACTCTGAACTGTCTTCAACTGGACACATTTAAAGTTAGTCAGTAACTCATTATAGATATGTTGAAGTGAAGCCTCCATTCAACTCAATCTGACGTCATTTTGACCAGTCAGAATATAATTAGAGATATCTCCAATCACTAATATGTCTAGTCATGAATCAGTTTCAGATATCTGGAGTGAAAGTGTGGTGAATCAGATTTTATGTTAAAACGACCTGCCATAGAACAGAGGCTTCAATTCAAGATATCTACAATCTGAAACACACATTTCAGATATCTACAATTAAATTTCACTTTCACTTTCAGTGGCTCCACTCTGCATCCTGCTGCAGCTTCAAAATATATAATAAATTATTATTATTATGGGTCTGTTTGGTAGATTTGTTTGCAGTGTTTTGTACATTTGTTTTTGTGTTAAAAAAAATTAAAAGTTTGATTAAAATGCGTTTGTAATAGAACAAATACATATTGTGTCACTTTGTCTTTAAATACACACACACAGCTGTTTTAATGCTGCTAAAATAAAACAATTAAAGCTCTTTAGTTTTAAAGATTATGAATTTTCTGTTGCACAATCAAATAAAAAGCCTCTCCAAACCAAGCTCCCGGGCTGAATTTCAACCCCAGTCCGCCCCTGACGGCGCCGCTGCAGCCGCCTGAAGTTCTATACAGGCAATTGTTTGGACAGCTCAGTTCAGCACAAGGGGGCTTACCCGCAATCGCTTAATTCAGAGATCTAAAAATATAATTTTGACTAGTCATAATTACGTTTTTAGATATCTTAAATTGTAATTACGGATGTGTGCCCCTTCAAGTGACCAATCCGGTGACGTCATTTGAGATATCTTCAAAGGAAATTTTACTTGTCAAAACGTAATTGAAGATATGTTGAATTATTATTTTTACTAGTCAAAATGTAAATGCAGATATTTTAAATCACCATTCTGGATAGTCAAAATGCAGTTTTAGATATCTGAAATGTAATTACGGAGAATCAGACAAACGGATTTTATGTCAAAACGGCCTCATATATATATATATATATATATATATATCTTTAATTAGAATTATGACTGGTCAAAAAAAAGTAATATCTCAAAAATATCTCAAATTAACTTCATAACTAGTCATAATTTAATTGTAGATATCTGAAATGTGAGTTTCAGATAGTCAGTAATTCGTTGAAGATATGCTGCATTGAAGCCTCCATTCAACTCAATGGTAAATCTGACGTAATTTCTACTAGATCAGACTGTAATTAGACATATCTTAATTTACTAATAGGTCTATTCATAAATCTGTTTCAGATATCTGGATTGTAAGTGTGGTGAAATGGACTTTATGTTAAAACGGACCGCCATGGGCTGCACGGCCGTCCCGCTGCACACCAGCGGAGTCTTTGGGACACATTAACGTGTGACTGATCATCGTGTTCTTCATAATCTCAGAAAGAAACAAAGTTTGGTTTGTAGCAAACCTGCAGAGAGACACATGAAGACACACAGCAGAGAGAAGCAGCGCAGTGAAACCGTTACATCCGTCATTTCCGTCCTGCGTCCTTCTCAAATCTGAGTCTGTGAGTGTTTCCAGACAAAAACAGGACTTCAGTTTAAAACCTGACTTCAACTTAATTTTAGGGTTCAACTTAAATTTAATTCACAGACTTTGAGAGCAGATTTAACGCTTAGCTATTAGTTTACAGCCAAACTTTCGTCACTGTGACGTATTACGGAGTGTCGGACAGTCCAAATGTACAAAACGCGAATCACTTCATTTGATTTTGTCGTGATTCTCGCCTTTAACAAAGTTTGTTTCTATTTAGTTTTGTTTAATCTGGATGTTATATTTTATTTTAATCTGCTGTTTCTGAGAATGAAGGAATTTATGAATAAAATAGAGCTCAGTCAGTAGGGGAGAGTGGGGGTAAGATGAGCCACATAATAAAAAGTGCTCCAGGGGTTCAGTTTGCCCCGGGCACGGGGTAACATGAACCAGTTCACAGGGTAAAGTGTCTATTTTTTCCAGTATTAAAACGGGCAAAACAATTTATTTTTCCAAAATTTAAATTTAGGTTACCTAAAATAACACAAACCCAGCTGGGTATGGTTTGATTTTCTTTTATTTGCCACTGAGAAACGATAACTTTAAGGTGAGGGTATAAATTGTGTTCTTTTTTCAAAATTGTTCGATTTTTGTTTAGGAATCAGAAAACAAAAATTGGAAAATTACCATTTCAGAATTGGTAAACAAAAACTTAAAAAATGAGCCTTTTTTGTTTTTTGCTTTGTCAAAAACAAACAGAAAATAAAAAAAATGAACCAAGTGCTCAAAAAATTAAATTCTGGATTTTAAAAATCCAGTATGGAAATGTTATTTCTCATTTTGTGGAGAATTTTATACATTCTTAGCATAAGTTATTGGCTTTTGGCAGGGGTAAGATGAGCCAGTGGTTCAGTTTAATCCTTGGCCTTTGGCTCACTTTGCGCTGTAATCTAGTAACATTATCACAGATGTGAGGAGAGTACTAAATTTCCACTTTTGTCATTTGCTGAGCCGCACTCACCTTTGAAAAGAAGCTCTCATCTTCCTCTCCGTCCTCTTCCTCGAGTCTCCCTCATGTGTCGCGCATTAACGTTTTGTCTCTGGGAAAACAGCAGACAGGTTTTGTGAGAAAGTGCGCAGAAACAGTTTGTTGATATTTGCTGTGATGCCTAAAATTGCGTTTGAAATCGCCTCCTCCAAAAAAATGCAATGCAAACTTTTTCCCCACAATTCCAACTCCAGAATTAGTCTTTAACGTTGGAACAACGGCAGTGTTGATAATGGAAACCCGGTCTGAGACGATCCAGTGAGCAGGTCCAGCTGTGCACCGACGGTGTAACAGCTGGACCCAAACAAAGCAAAGATCCTCCACAGGTAAGACAGCAGAGGTCTGCAAGCAGCCACCGCTGCAGGTGTGCTGGCACCGCGCTCAGGTTTATTGTAAGGCTCCTCCTTCTTCGCTGATTTCTGTTCAACGGACGAAAAACAGCCTGCAATATTTTTGATATGTGTGTGTGTGTGTGTGTGTGTGTGTGTCCTAGTTATGTAAAGCTTAATAACATCACAATTTAAAACTATACTCTGCATTTTAAAACAGTTGCAGCGTGTACGTGTGATTTTGCCACGAACGTTAGAGAAGTGAAGCTCCAGCAGGTTTTTACCTGCAATCATGACGTGTTCCTTTATTCGTGTGAATTTTAATGCTGATCAGTTTCTTTATTTATGATTCGTTTGCATTAGAAATTCATTCAGATCTTCATCATGACCTGCACTACTTTACAGCTGATTTTTCATTTTATATGTGGCTGATATGCATGCTGAATGTTAGAATAAATAAACCAAGGTAATTATAAATCTGCAGTTGTGAACCTGTAGAATAAAGTCAATCCAGTGTGCTGATATATGTAAAAACAGTAATTAAAATATCTCCTCACCGGGCGGTGAGGTTTCATCTGCTGAAGGAGTCCACAGAAATTAAAGGGTCATTTTACTAGAATTCACCAACATTAATGTGATATAGATAAATATACATAAGTTAATAAACAGTCAAACTTAAAATTTGACATGAAGTCTCCACACACTGTGATTCAGGCCCACCTGCTCTGTGTGCAGTAAATGGACTGAGCACTCACGTGTTTGCATTTACTCATTCACTTCCTTCTACAGCTAAGGGCTCTCTATCTATGCATCACAGCACTGGACTGCTTTCCTGTGGCTGTTTGTACACACAGAGTCTGATTAAGCATCTGTTAAAGCTTTTGTTAAAGCGTTTGTTAAAGTCAGATGAAGTCAACAAGCTGATGTTTCATCAGTTAAACGACTGATTTTCAGCCAGAAAACACAACAAAGATTTTATAAAAACTCAAATTCACTGACTCAGTCTAACCAGCAGCTCTTATACAAAGATCTGTGCTGGTCCTGATCTGTTCTAGTAACAGTACATGTAGATGTCTGTGTGTGTGTGTGTGTGTGTGGGGGGGGGGGGGGGGGGGGGGGGGGGGGGGGGGGGGTCACTGTAAACCTGACCACCATGCTGCAAACTGACCAGTTTAATCTGCACTAAGCTGTACTGAGCTGCTTAGTTTCAGTAACACAAATGTATACTTCATTTTCCCCAAAACAATTCACACAAAAAAGACAGAAATCAGCAACACATCACAACATATGATTTAAACACATTAAAATGAATCGGCACAGTAAGACGCCTTCGACTATTTCAAACAGGTTTACAGATCAATCTGGACCAGACAGCGAACTATGACTAGCTCGGCCAGAGCGCCATTCATACCTGTGCGGTGTCCATCATTCTCCTCCGGTCATCCTGTTCACAGCTGGAGCCTGTCCCCGCTGTCACGGGCCATTAGAGGCAGGGTGCACCCTGCACAGGTCGTATGTTGCAGGCAGACAACCATTCACACTCACAGGCACGCCCACCAGTTGCATGTCTGTGGACTGTGGGAGGAAACCCACGCTGACACGTGGAGAACACGCAAACTCCACCAAGGTGGATTCGAACCCAGGACTACTTGCTGTGAGGCAGCACCGCGCTAACCAGCACCTGTCTGCGGTATTATCCGACAGTATGGTGATTTCTGAGCATCCCGTTTCAGCTTCTGCTCCTCCACCGCTGATGTGGAAATTATATCTCCATGGCAACGCATACCACTGCGGTATTTTCCGCTCCAACCCTGTGATCAAATTATAGAGCACTCACTATGTGATCGATACACCACAGTCATAAACCTGTGCCGTAACCTATGAATTAAACCATGTGACACATTTAGCTGCTGTGATCCAGAAGAACTCCTTTCATCCTCCGAGTTTCTGTGACTGCAGTAAAATTTCCTCCATCCATCACTTGAAGAAAAACATAAAATGATGATAATAATTAACGATCATCTTTAAATCTCCGTCCTTCCTGCGAAACAACAGCTGGAAAGAATCCAGCTGTGCGTCTCAGCCTGGAGTTGAAAATACGAAACATTGCAGCAGCTCATGGCAGGAAACGGAAAATACAATTATAATTCATGAACGAATGAATGAATTATAATTGTATGCTGAAGATTTGGAGCAGGTCTTATTTTGGCCGGTCACGTCTCTCAGTCAGAAACCTTCATGAGCAGAGACGGACTGACACACCCGGAGATTCAGCTTTTATATTAACATCATCCTTTCACATATGAGCACTAGAGGGCGATGTAGATGTAACCAATACTGTTTCAGTACTTTTAAATAAATAAACAGCACACTGAGCATGCGCAGTTTCTCATGAAATGGATCTGTTTTATTTAATGGTGGATAGAAATCATCTTAAATATGTTTTCAGACATAAACTGTGGAGACTGTGAGGGTTACAGAGAGTGCAGCTTCCTGATCAGGCTCTAATACTTCTAATATGAACAGGAGGACTCGCAGTTTTAAATTGTGCTCACGGGCTCGTGATAACGTGTGAGAACACCCACAGTGACTCCAACTAGTCTATTAACTCAGAGGAGGTGGGAAAATATTGTTGTATTTGTTATTGTTATAAACCAGCACTCATGTGATAACATTAATGTTGTTTTCTCATCTCATAAATGATAATAAATATTTTCTCTGACACTAACAGGCTTTTTCAATTTCCTGATTATCTCCAACATTATTATTATATATGAAAAATATGCACTTCCTGTATTGATTTGAAATTAAATGCCCTGTACAGTAAAGAAGAGCTCAGAACCATGTGACCAAAATGATCAAAGATGCAGCTCCATGAATCAAACATTAGGAAACACGACTCCACCATTCATACACTCAGCAGCACTTAAACACCACATCATCATAGCTGAGTCAAGCTGCTGCACTATCCCCTTCACTGAGCCCGTGTGTACTGATGAATCATTGAAAGGGCAGTAAAGACTGAGACAAACGGGGCGTGTCGTTTTCTGGAAGAGCGAGCAGAGAGACTTTGGCTTTAGTTTGGAATCATCCAGTTTGGATTTTATGGTCATCATCTCATAATATTGGTGACAACACTGTGATTGGGGATGTGACTACACCAAGCAATTCAAGATTAGTATCAATAATACCCCTCCTGTAGGCCCACCACATATGGAAGGTGTCATAGGGTCGGGTGCAGCGTGTCAGTAAACACTCTGACATCAGTCACTGGAAATCACACAAAGCTGGAACAGTGGTGGATTCAGGGGATTTTAACACACCTGTATTCAAGGTTGAGGCTGCTGCATCATCTCCTGGTGGATGGCAGAGACTATAGATGTTCACAAAGACAGATTTTATTGTAACACACAGAATCTCAGTCTGTATTTATTTCTTTAGAGCAACCAAATTTGGTACACAGGTACATCATAGGCCCCTGAAGGTTCTCATGTTACATACAGCACGTGTCTGCGTGGTTTTTCTCCAGGTAACAGGAGCCTCATATTGGTCATGTGTGCTCCCCTTGTCCACTCCTTCCTCCTGGCTTTGACGCTGGTCACCATTTTCCTTTCTCTAACCTTTCTGTAAATCAAGTGTGAACATCACTGTCCAAGATCAGAACTGCACATTGTGAATGAAACTGGCCATCCGCTTTATGCACTATAGTGTCTGCTCTCCCCCACAGAGGACACTCCCACTGAGGACACAGGAGCAGTGACATTTTCAGCACTGGACAGCTCCCCAGTGTCCAATAGTCTAACAGTAAACATGGAGGAACCACATGGATATGCAATGAGCACACACAGACGGAGTTTAAAAACACACAGAGGGGAGTTGGAGAATGGAAAACCCAAGAACATGGTTGATACAAGCAACTCTTACAGCTGCCAGGAGGTCAACATTGGCAAAGGTGAGGAACACCACTGAAGGCTTGGTTGGAGGCTGAAGACAGTGGGGAAGGACCCTCTGGTGGCCAGTGATGGTGGTGAAGACCCCAGTGGTTTGGCTGGAGGCCGGAAGCAATACAGCTCTGCATGGTTGGGGTTCTCAGTCCTATCCTGACTTGACTTCAAAGAAAATGAGCTGGTCAGGACAACACCGAGTAGAGGGGGCCCAGTATGAGCAGACATGGGCAAAGATGCAGCCTCTGGGTGACCACTGGCAGAGAAGCAGTGTCTGACTGGTGTCAGCAGATGTGGGCAGACAGGCAGGCCCAGGTTACACAGGATCCTCAGGGTGAACAAGCTGAGGCTGTGCAGGGATCACAGCTGACTCTGGAGCCTGGGGCTGGGGCAACTCCAGCTAAGGCCAGGGACACACTGGAGATTCAGAGCCGGTCAGTCCAAGTTGCCCTGAGGTCACAGGCACCAGGAGCTGAGGCACAGTCTCTGGGGAACTCCCAGTGGGCTTGGTATTCTGCACACAGTTCATTTTAATAAGTTAATTTTCTATGTTGTGGTTAAAACACTGCATGTATTTGCAGAGTACAGCAGCATGCAGTAAGCCCAACGTTCAGCAGGCTGCATGAAGCAAACACTGAGAGCCTTAAAACTATTGAGTTCATCAGGTTAAGTTAATATTGATATCATATAAATGAAGGTTTAACTGGAGTTTGTTCCCATAAATACTCCAGAAAAGCTGAACAAACAAAGACGAGATAAAGAGTCAGAGAGGGGATTCAATAATGTAACAGCTCACTTCATCCATACGTACAGCTACAGAGTCAGCACTCAGCTTGACACACATCATCAAAGTAAAAGCCTCCCTGCTTGGTTTCTTTCACATTAAAAGCTCATGTATGAGAATGAAATTAAATGTGTGGTCCTGCTATCATCAGCACTGATCTATTTCTCTGCAGGATCAATAAACTTTGTCTCACTTGTTGTTCTTCTTCTGTGGTTTCATAAAGATGCCTGGTTGTGAATTGTTGTGTAAGTTAAAGTTAGCACGTCTAATGTGATGAAAACCTTCACTGTAACTTCAATAACTACTTAATAATTATAGTTTCAGCATTTGTAACAACATAAACAGTCTGATATATTTTAACCTCTGCACATGAACCACAGCAGCTACTTCCTCACTTCCACTGAACTGAGGGTACAAAGTGTGTACAAAGTGTGGGTCTGTTTTGTACCATGTGTTTTTTTCTTCTTCTGGTTTTAATGACAAAGGCCAACATAACTGGTGGGTGTTTGTCTCAAACAGGAAAGATGAGCTGCACCGAGCTGCCATCAGTTATGGACAGAGAGCTGCCAGACCAACAGGCCCAGAGGTACAGCTGCTCTTTCTTCAGTAAAAAGGCATATTTGTTTGAAAGTTTTAACTGCTGTCTTTTAAAATATAAGGAAGTATAATATGAACTGGGAAAGCAACCTCGTATTCAAAGGCACACCTCAAAACTGTTATTTTTATTATATCAAATCTAAAAGCTGTTCAGAGGAAGTCTGGGGACACAGCTCAGGAGTTTGCAGTTTATCAGACAATAAAAATCTCTCTCAGTAGCTGCTTGTTGGTTTCTGGGTGTCTGAAATAAGAAGTCTCCAGTCTCAAACTCACACTGAAGCATCTCTGTGCAGTTTAAACTATTCTTTGTTTCTGCATATGAACAGAAGCAAATCGGTTAGCCACAACCAAACCCGACCAAAAGTCAAATTATCATCTCACACCTCAGTGAAACCCACAGAACCACAGAGCAAAAGTTTATCTTTTATTAATCCTGCAGAGAAGCTGAAGCCAACAAACATTTATGAAGTTTAATAACACTGAAGCTACTGAGAACAGAAGATTTTATAATCCAACTTAAAATAAGATCAGATTTGGTTGTTTAATTGTTTAAATCTAATTCAGTATGAAAAATACATCAAACATTCAAACATATGACAAACTTTTTTAACACATGGATGGTCTGTGGTGTGAGGTGCTGGGGGAGCAGTCAGAGAGCAGCAGCTGGACGTCAGTGGTTGGACTGGTGGATACTTCAGTGAAGAGTAGACGTCTGGCTCTGGTTTAAAGTCTGAACACAAACACACACAGTTCAAACAACAGGAAACATGATTACAAGCTTTGGAGTTCAATCAAGACCTCCAACCTGCACCTCTCTGCATCACTCAGTCCCAGTTCACACTGGTAAATATGAACTGGGACTGAGCTTCACTCAGGATGTGATTGGTTAGCTTAGCTTAGCATGATGGCTGCAAACAGCAGCTAGCTTGGCTCTGTTACAGAGCAGCTGTACCTGGGCCTCCTTGATGTGATGGGTGTTGGTCCATAACTGACGTCTCCAGTTCTTGATGCTGAGTAGACTGCAGCTGAATCAGTGTCTGCAGAATAAAACACATTTAAGTTACTACAGGTACAACTCCCCAACTTTTACATAACTGCACTACGACTGTGGCAAAACCCTTTTCTTATTTGTGATGGAAGTGTCATGGTACCAGCGTTTCATAACAAACTATAGTCAGCTAGCTTCAACCCTCACTCTCCTAACATAATCCAAGCTCCCTTTTGCATGGTCTCCTGATTCTGCCACTGTCTGCGTTGAGCTGACACAGAGGTTTACCTCTGCTCCCACCTGGTCCAACCAAACCCAGAGTCTCAGTTACTTGTAGAAGTGGATGCCTCCTCCTCCAGGTTGGGGACAGTCCTTTCACAGCGCACAGGCCCTAAAAATAAACTGCAACTATGTGCCTTCTTTTCTCGTCGGCTTTCTGCCTCCAAACAGAATTATGATGTGGGGGATCAGGAATTGCTTGCCATAAAGATGGCATTGGAAGAATGGAGGCATTGGCTAGAGGGAGCCAAACACCCATCATAGTCTGGACAAACCACAGGAATCTATCATACCTTCAATCTGCTAATGTTTAAATGCTCGTCAGGCCTAATGGTCATTGTTCTTCTCTCCTTTCAATTTCTGCATTACTTATTGCCCAGGCTCCAAGAACCAGAACCTGATACTTTATCTCATCAATTTGCCCTGAAGATGAGACCACAGATGTCAGAATTATTCTACCTGCCACATGCACTTTTGACTCCCATATCTGGGATTTTGAGGAGGAGCTCTAGAGAGCCCTTTCACCCGAACCCAATCCCAGAAACAGGCCGCCAAACTGAAGCTATGTTTATACCTTCACCCGATCCAAGCTGCTACAGTCGGCACATGCCACCCCAATTTACCTGCCATCTGGGAGTGAGTAGGACCACCGCCTTTCTCAAACCTGACTTCTGGTGGCTCACTCTAGACAGGGTGTAAGAGAGTATATTGCTGCCTGTCCCATTTGTGCCCATAACAAGAGCCAGTCCCAACCTCCTTCTGGTTATCTGCAACTGCTCTTCATACTCCATAGGCCCTGATCACACATTGTGCTTGATTTCATAACCAGTCTCCCTCCTTCTAACAGGGAAGTCTGTTATACTCACCGTTGTGGATAGGTTCTCCAAATCTGCTCACTTTTTGGCCTTGGAGAAGCTACCCACGCCAACTGAGACAGCAACCCTCATGTTGGAAGATGGTTTCAGGTTCGATGGACTCCCAATGGAAACAGTGTCAGATTGGGGACCTCAGTTTGTGTCACAAATGTGGAGAGCCTTCTATACAGCCCTGACAGCAAAGGTTTGTTTGAGCTCTTGGTTACACCCTCAGACCAACGGCCAAGCCGAAAGGCTGAACCAAGAACTGGAAGCTGCTCTTCATTGTGTGGCCTCTCAAACCCTTCTAGCTGGAGCTCACAGCTCCGTGGATGGAGTATGCTCATAATGCCCCTAACCTCTTCTTCTACAGGTCTCTCACCATTTGAAGTGTCTTTGGGTTATCAACCTCCAATATTCTCGGCCTCAGAGAAGGATCTAGCACAGGGGTCGGGAACCTTTTTGGCTGAGAGAGCCATAAAGCTACATATTTTAAAAATGTAATTCCATGAGAGCCATACAATATGTTTAACACTAAATACAAGTAAATGTGTGCATTTTATGTAAGACCAACACTTTTAAAGTACAATAAGTCTGAATTGCATTTAGTAACGTTATGCTGTTGCTAACCAATGATAAATAAAGTACTTCTTACCATTAATGCGACTTCTGGTGCTGCATGGTTTTGCTGATGGCTTTGTAGTCTGGTTGATACGTGGTGAGGTTAAGCTTCATGCAGGAGTTGAGACTTCCATCCGTTAAACGTGATCGTAGGTTGGTCTTAATGTTCTTTAGATGTGAGAAAGACTGCTCACATGCATACGTAGAGCCAAACATTGTTAGTACAGCAATACTCACCCGCTGCAGTGTGTGGTATGTGACGGGAAGTGCTTTCCAAGTTTTGACAATCAGCTGGTCTGCGGGTTTGAAGTTTTTTCATTTCTCCCCACTTGTGTTTGCTCGCCAACTCTGCTTGCTGTCGTGCAAGTCTTTCCAAATCTTCATTTAGTGACTTGAATTTATTCACCCACATGTCTGAGGCCTTCAGGTCAGCAACTTGTAGCTCAAATCTCTGACGGAGACACCGGGGATGTAACTCAGGTCAGCGCTTGTCCACTCGTGTGGATGGGTGATGAACTTGAAGAGACGAGAGCGCTCACGAAATTCTCCAAAGCGCGCTTTGAATGACTGCAGGAGATTAGATGTGAAGCCCGCTAGCTGCTGGAGATCAAGATGTTGAGCAGGGTCACTTGCTGTGCATGCATCTTTAAACTCTCCCAGTTTTTCAAAGTATAGTAAACGACCTGTTTCAATGTCGGCGATGAAGTTCCAGCTTGTTTTCAAAGCAAAACACTGCTTGTTGAAGTGATAAGACTGTATTTCCAATGCCTTGCATTTTCACATTGAGCTGGTTCAGATGTTCAGTCATGTCCACGAGATAGTAGAACTTCAGGAGCCACTCAGTGTTAGCTAACTCAGGATGCTCGATGTTTTTCATTTCAAGAAAAGTCCGGATTTCGCTCAGACAAGCCGCAAAACGGCTGAGCACCTTCCCTCTTGACAACCAACGCACATTGCTGTGCAGAAGCAGACCAGGACAATATTCCCAACTTCATCCAGCAGTGTTTTAAACTGGCGATCATTTAAAGCTCGGGCAACAATAAAGTTGACCACTCGAATGACCAGCGACCATCACCTCACCCAAGCTGCTCACCGCACATCTGAGCACAAGCACCTCCTGATGTAGGATTGCAGTGAAAACTTAGGATGGGTCTCTTTTCATGTTCACGAAGAAGCGCTACGAATCCTCTGTTTTTCCCCACCATGCACGGAGCACCATCAGTACACACCGAAATAAGTTTATCCATCGGCAGATTTTTTTCCTTTAGCGAACTCAGTGAAAGACTTGAATAAATCCTCCCCTCTTGTTGTCCCTTTCATAGGCAAAACAGCAAGACTTTCCTCATGTAGTGTGTCACCGACAGCATACCTTGCAATCACGCTGAATTGGGATAAATGGCTTACATCTGTTGACTCATCCAAAGCGAGAGAAAAGAATACTGCTGCATTTATGTCCTTCACTTGTGTTTCCTCAATTTGATTTGCCATCATGATGGTACGATCGTGAACAGTTCTTGCCGACAGAGGCATGTCTTTTATTCGTTTCATTATCTTGTCTTTATCCGAAAAGTCGTCAAAAAGTTCACTGGCGACATCAAGCATGAATGTTTTGGCATACTCACCATCTGTGAATGGCTTTCCGTTTCTCACAATTGCTAAAGCACCAGCAAAGCTAGCCGAATTCCAGTCACCTTGTTGGGTCCAAACACGAAGTTGCTGCTGACTAGCTTGCACTTTGCACAGTAGCTCTTGACATGCTTTCTTCCTGCTGTCCCCCGCTGGGTATTTCGATGCAAATGTAGTATGGCGTGTGTCGAAGTGCCGCTTTATATTTGACCGTTTCATCGATGCAATTTTATCACTGCATATTAGACACACTGCAGAACCTGCTCTCTCCACAAAGGCGAATTCATCTGTCCATTCCTGCTGAAAAGTACGATACTCCTCATCTTTTTTTCTTTTAGCCATCTTCTTCGTAAAAGGTTTCCTCAATTAGTTAGCTGACTACTTGATTAAAAGGAGGGAAGTTTACTCCCTGACCTCACAACGACCCGCGTACGTTAGGCATTATCCAATAAAAATTTGGTGTGGTCCCGGAGGACAGTTGTGATTGGCTCCAGCCACCCGCAACCATGAACATGAGCGGTAGGAAATGAATGGATTGAAATACTTGAAAATGTTATATATTTTTTAACGTTATTATTTTTTTTTTTATTAAAGATTTGTCTGCGAGCCAGATGCAGCCATCAAAAGAGCCACATCTGGCTCGCGAGCCATAGGTTCCCGACCCCTGATCTAGCAATACCTTTGGTTCAACACCACCTTCAAAGGAGTCACCAAATCTGGGAGCAACCAGGGCAGCCCTGTTGCGAACAACGGAGCGTAATCATCACCTGCAGATCGCAGGAGAACGCCAGCCCCTGATTACAGCCCAGGTCAGAAAGTTTGGCTATCGTCTAGAGACGTTCCTTTGACATCTGTTGCTAAGAAACTGCCTCCCTGATTTATTGGGCCGTGTGAAACTGACTCTGTTCTTGGTCCCTCTGCTGCTGTCTGTCTTAAGTTGCCTGGCTCTTTGAGCGTCCATCCCACTTTCCATGTTTCCCAGATCAACCTCCGTTCTTTCAGACCACTGTATCAGTGTGCTAACACCCTGCTCTTCACTCAATAACAATTCACATATTTACGCTTCTGATCGTCCCTCACATGCTCCATAATGTCCTCATGAACCATCATATCATCCAAGTCAGCAACAGTCTACATGAAGCTAAATTTGATTCTACCTTCATATTAAACTCAGTCTGAGACATTTGACAAGTTAAAAGGTCAGAAATGTTCACACAAACTAAACTATGATCATAACTTACACATTTGCTATTTCTTACATACTCTCACTCCTGCTTTCCATAAATGTTCCCACTTTGTAAAACTGCACCAAAGTCCTCTTAGAAACACATTCAACAACTCAGCAACCTTCTTTGTACCAGCCCACTGAACACACACAATACGACCTTTGCTTGTCTGATTCCCTGTTGATGATGGTCTAATGTGCGATACATGACGTGAGTGATGATGTCATCATCTCCAGATTCTTCTTGATCTGCTGAAATGATCAAAAATGATCAATAACCAGAAATTAAATATCTAAACAGAGATTAGATTTAAGAAACTCAAAGATGAAAGATCAGGAAGTCTGAGTCTCACCTTCAGGTTTCCTGTGAACATATCGTCTCTCCAGCAGAACCAGTACACCAGTAGAACCACAACACAGACTGATTCAACAGAGGAGATCACAGAGAGAACAGCAAGAGCCCTGAATGTAGGTGGAGGTGTGGATGTAGGTGGAGGTGTGGTGGTGTGTCTTTCTAAAATAAAGCAAACACAGTCATTAAGTTCTGGTCACATTGTGAATGTTGAAACCTGCAGAAAACAGACAGGTGAGTGTGTCACCTGTGACAGTGATCCAGCTGGATGGAGACTCTCCATGACCGCTGATGTCACACTTGTAGAGGCCTTCATCAGACCTGGAAACATGCTGGAGGGTCATGTGACCTGTAGGCTGCTTCCTGATGAGGGAGCCATCTTTATAGAAAGCAGCTGGGAGGTTGGAGGGAGTGGTCTTGTTTGACAGAGCAGAGTGACGTCATCTCCCTCCATCACAGGGAGGACAGGACTCTGCAGGATCACTGATCCACCTCAACACAGAGACAAACTACAGCATTTCATCCATTTACACACAGCTTCATCAACACTAACTCCACACACTCAGCTTACCAGAGACTGTGAGATTAACCGTGTTACTGATGGCACCCTCTCTGGACTCACACCAGTAAACTCCACTGTCCAATGGGAAGACAATAATGGTACAGGAAGAATTAGCTGGTTTTCCCCACCCATCTCCACCACTGAGTCCTCTGTCGTTTGCTTGTGTTCCTCCTCAGAGTCCATCCAGCAGAGCTGTCGTCCTCCTCACAGCTCAGAGGACACAGAGTCATATTCAAAGAACTGAGATCTGCTGGGACTCACAGTCAGACGAAGCTGTGAGGGTTACAATGAAACATGAAGCCAAACAGGTCATATTAGTGAGCATTATCAGGTTGAAGCTGTGACAGAAGAAGGTTACTGACCTTGGTTTGTTGTGCAGCTCAGCAGTGAGATCAGAACTAAAGAGAAATGACCACTCAGGTTGGTTTGAGGTGAACACAAAGAACAACTCCACACAAACAGCTGACAGACTTACAAACTCCTCATTTTCATCCATGTATCTGGTGAGGATCTTGCACAAACAGTTTAGACTGTCTACAATCTAAAAGCAACTAAGCCGATGATTATGATTATGTGCACCACACTATGACTATATAGAGAATATAAACTAGCCTTCAGTGTCACAGTAAATTCATGTGTCCTCTGTGCAGCTGTGTTCATGTAATCAGTGAATGATTTGAGCTTTTCACTGCCTGCTGTGTTTCCTGGACTCCTGAGCAAAGATAAAGAGTCAGTTCAGACCTGCAGTTGGTCCTCATGGTGTTTGAACTTGAATTCAGCCTGATTAGTTTTCTGTCTTCTCCTCCATCATCAGTTATCAGGAGAGCAGACAGTCAAAGGTCAATAATTCAAACAAACACAGAGATTCTACTTACAGAGCAGACACAGCACAGATGTTTCCTTCATCGTCCTTCTCACTCATTTGAGCTTTTTTTCATTTCTCTCACTGACACCAAGTAAAGCCCCGCCCTCTTCCTCTGAGTGAGTGAGGGTGGGTTTTTTTCTTCTCTTGTGTGAACACAGTGGCGGTTAATTTTTTTTTTTCTTTTCATGAAACAGAGACAGTCAGCTCACCAAGATCCACTCTGCCCCCAAGATGTTCATCATTTCACATTATGAAAAGAAGAATCAGATAAATCATCCTCTGGTGTCAGTGAGCTGTAGTTTGGTTCCTGATCAAATCCGTTTCCATGTAGTGGACGTCCCCCTCAGTGAGAGAGGCAGATATGAGCTGAAACACAGGAATCAAACCAGGGACGCTGCTGTTATGGAGCTGAACTGGAACCATTCACACACTGAGGCCCTCTGAACACATTTTAATGACAGCTGTGCAGAGACACACTGATGACTGACTGGAACACTATGATTCACATTTTAGATTAACACCATCCTCCCACAGGCTTTAGATATGGACACTAGAGGGAGCTGCTGGACTGTAAATCCATCCATGGTGACTCTGAGTTCACCTGGACACAGACTGACAGCTCTGCACACTCACGTCCACCCTGAGGGTAAAATGAGTCTGAAGTCACAGCGCTAATTCTTAGCCAACTAACATGAATCAATGCTCACATGTTTTTGAGCACTGTTATCAGCTACATCATTAGAATTATTTTGCATATTAGATCTGCTGCATCTTCCAACTCATTTTTTTCCAGATTGGGTCACATTTAGCTCCAGGGCGACAGGAAATGGGGGAAAGATACGCGGCAGGTTGGCAACAGGCCGGGACTCGAGCCAGCGCCACCCACACAGCAGCGCGGTATATGTATGTGGTCGCCGGCTTCACCTCGTTTGGCATCTTTGGCTCAAGTCTAACGTTAACACGATGAGGAGGACAGGAAATATTTTATTTATTATTCTGAAGCAGTTAAAGACCTCAGTGTTAAACAGCAATAAGATGATTGTTGCTGTTTTCATGTGATCATCATAATAACCTACTCATTTCTTCACTGTTCAATCATCATTGTTTGCTCTGCTCCACAGTTTGTGTCTCACCTTAAATGAACATAAAATGTAATTTTTTGTCTTTTAAATCCTTAAATTGTCCAGTTACACAGCAGCTGGTGTTTGTTAAATAAAGAAAATATTCAGTTTAATAGTGAAATGTGTTTATTTGAAAGTTTCCTATACGTTTCAGATGGTTAAAGGAATGATTTCTGCCAGAATGAACTAAACCTCTCTGAGCCTGAAGCAAACAGTCTGACAGGTGAGGAACACAATGAGCTGATCAATGATCTGATCAATGAACTGATCAATGAACTGATCTTCATGAGAGCTCAGAACGAGTTTAGACTTTTTTCAGTACACACCACCATCTGTCAGTCCAGTAATTAAAATATCTTCTGCAATAATAAAGTTATTTAGTATTAGTGAAATTAATTAAATACATGATGAAAATGAGTCTGGTGTGTAGAGCTGTGCTTTCAGCTGTTAGCTCGATCACTTCATGATAAATCTGTATCAAACTCATTCAACAGGTCAGGAAACAGCTGTTATTAGATTTAAACTATTTTTTTTTCTTTCCTGCTCTCGGTAGAGACAGATGCATTTTTCTCTTCGGGGAGTGTCTGTTCTGCGTGGAGGAGTAGAACCAAATTCAGATGATTGGATTTCTGAGAGGTAACCAGAAAATTGTAAGTCTGTCAGCAAATAGTTATGACGGCCTGAACCAAAACAATTGCACTATTTGGAATTTGGCTCCCAGACGGCCTTGGATGCTGTCTGTCTAAATCATCTCCTGCCCCCCGCCCCGTGTTGTGACCTGTATGAACTGGTGTCCTGGCAACCAAGGCTGACTGTACCATCTTATCATGAACATTATCATGAACTGCTGGTCTGTGTGTGTGTGTGTGTGTGTTCTAGCTAGCGCTGGTCTGAGTGGCCCTTTAGTCAGGCTGAGGATTTCACCTTCACTTCGGAGCTCTGCTGTCTCTGTATTAGCAAACAGGAGCCCCGCGGACTCCACACCGGCTAGATCGCTGCTTTTATCGCTGCTTGAGCCTTTATTATTTCACTGCAATTTACAATCTACCACAGCAGGGAAAGTTCACAATGTGCATGTTTGAGGTCCCTAAGGTCATGCGCACACTGATTAACAGCTACAGAATCGAAATGACAGCCAGCATGAATGAAGAGAAGTAAGAAGAAAAACGAAGATCAAATGAAAATTTTCAGGCATGATTTAACAGGAGTGGATCATCGCTGACAAGTTTTTTCCACGCCTCCATAGCCTGTGTGGTTTTACTCGCTGTGCAGAGAATGTGCTATTTTTTTCCTTACTTCAGCTGTAGCCACCAGAACGATCACTATAACCACAATCTGGTGGTAATCACACTATTGTGGTTTGTGCCATTGTTTGGTGCCGTTTCCTTCACTTTCTATGAAGTGACAGATTTCCTCAGGCAGCTCATCGCACCTGGGTCACTGTAAAGTAAAAAGTGCTGACTGATGTTTTATCCGCTGATCACTGATCAATCGGCAATACGGAAAACGGGTGCACAGTTCTTGGCCTGCCGGCAGCTGTTGCAGTGAGTGGGATTTGTAGTATAAGTGGTGGGAGCACATTTACCCACTGGCTATTAATAATAGCTGTATGAAATCATCTTGCTGGCCATATAAAATTAGATCGTGGGCCGGAAGTAGCCCACAGGCCTTGAGTCTGACACGTGACATAGAGAAAAACTGCAGAACTGAAGTTAAAATGTGCAGATGAAATTTCTGGCTAGAACCCTAGTGTGTGTATGCACGTGGGTTGGGTTGGGGGGGCGCCTAAAAATGTGTCCGCATACACCTCAGAAAGTATATAGCTGCGCCCCTGCTGCTCGTCTCCAATGGCAGCTCCTCCCCTACCCACCCTAGTGCTCTCCAGGCTTTAAATGTGCTGCTGCTTTGCTGAGGTGTTTTTTGGAACCTATAAGGTGTTCATAATGAACACAGTACCAGATGATTTTTTTGAACCTACCTATCCCAGTGTATCTCTTCCTGTTTTCCTGCTAAAGGTAGTGCTGGTAAAACGGCTGCATGACCTCAGACACCTGTCCCCCTGTTTGTTTCTGTGTTTGTATTTCTTGGATGGTGTTCTGTTAACTGTAATTTCCCCATTGTGGGACTAATAAAGGTAATAAAGGTAAAGGTAAGCTCTTTAGGAAGATTACATCAGAGAAATTAAAGAAGCTACAAAAACAAATAATATAAAGAACATTTATTATTGTGTAAAAGTAGTAAAAAACAGTTAGCATGTGACATGGAGTTGATGTTTGAAGTAACAGCCTGAAAAGTCTGCTTCATGGAAGGAAACATTCAGTTTTACAGAAACATCTGGAACATCTGGAGCTGCATGGAGCCAATGTCTCTTCTTTGTTTCATGACACTGATATGAAAGATGAAACAAACACTGATGCTGATACAGTAACACAAAGAACACTGAACTCGTGTACTCACAGTAAACAAATGATAAAGTAATCTGACATCAGCGGCAAAGACGTGAATATGACTAAAGACTGTGTGAAGAAACACTGATTTTAAAAAAATAGTGTTTCATTTGTAAACTTCTTAGAAACAGGAACTCCTGAATGTTTCATATAAACATGGCACAAATGTAAAAATATACTTTAAAGAAACTGAGAAACTAACATGCAGCTAAAAGAATACACTCACTGATCCTGATACTGTCTCCACTGAATTCATGACTGATGCCGAGCAGTTGTTGAAAAAAAACACTGAACATGAAGATGTGTCTGATGCCTGCTGGATGATCAGGACCATCAGTTTGGCCTCTGATGATCCTGATCATCTCAGTGGTTTATGTACATCGGCCTTGTTGGTGGTAAAAACTAAAAAATGTTATTGCATATTAAAGCACCTGGACAGCAGTGATGTGCAGTCAGAGGAGGCAGCGCCTCCCCTGCCATCATGACACGTAAAATACTAACAATGATCAGAAAAAATACATTCGACCATTTGACTGTTCTATAAAGCTGTTTTCTGAATTATTTCAACATTTTAATGGTCAAAATCTCAGAATTTATGCATCGCCTGTTCAAACACATGAAGAAATGCATGGCGAGGCAGTGCAGTACTGCGGCTCACCTCTGGTGGCGCTGTGTCACACACAATAAATGAATCAGGCGGCTGGAGCATGACAATTGCTGTTTCTCGTTAATTATTTGAAGAAAAAAAATATAAATGAGCTGTTGGTGTTGCTGCTGGAGGATGAGCAGCTGTGGAGGATCTGCCTGGCTGCTTTTTAAAAAGGTTCAGCAGCAGTGAGTAACAGTCCAGCAGCAGTGGGAAGGAGGCCCTGTATCTGCTTCTTGTGCTGCAGCACTC